>NC_069500.1:305038511-305338511 GCF_027579735.1 Bombina bombina | reverse complement strand
AGTGACGTAGAGGGGAGGAGCTATATGCAGCTCTGCTGGGTGAATCCTCTTGCACTTCCTGTTGGGGAGGAGTAATATCCCAGAAGTAATGATGACCCGTGGACTGATCACACTTAACAGAAGAAATTTTAATTTTTAATTATTAAGAATACTGTGACAACAAATATGATTGGTGTAAATATTTTGAAAGTAGGCCTGGCACACAGGCTTGGAAGGCAGTAGAAAAGTGCAATTCAATGGCACGAGCAAACTGAGGATTAAGATCAACAATAAAAATTTTTTTAATTTTAATTAGTAACAATACTGTGACAACAATTATGATTGGTGTAAATAGTTGGCAAGACGGCCTGGCACACAGGCTGGCAGGCAGGAGGTAAATGCAATTCAATGGCACTAGGAGACTGAATATTTGCAGTCCAAAAAATTATGATTTTTATTTTTTTATATACTTTTATAAGAATTATGATTGGTTCCACTAATTGGCTAGTTGGGCCTGGAAAACACGCTGGCAGGCAGGAGGAAAGTGCAATTCAATGGCACGAGCAAACTGAGGAATCGCAAGCGATCAATTTGGAATTTTAAAGATTAACAATACTTTTACAACAACTAGGATTGGTGGCACTAATTGGCTAGTTTGTGCCTGGCACACAGGCTGCCAGGCAGGAGGAAACTGCAATTCAATGGCACTAGTAGACTGAATATTTGCAGTCCAAAAAATTATGATTTTTAATTTTTTTGATACTGTTACAAGAATTATGATTGGTGCCACTAATTGGCTAGTTGGGCCTGGCACACAGGCTGGCAGATATGAGTCGTGGATGGTAGGTAGGGCAGCAATTTAACACATTATTCTGTGTAAGTGACAAAAACACAGGCCTGATAGAAAATTAAGTTAGATTACACTAGCAAAATATTTTAAAATTTTAGATTTTAATATTAAAATTATGTTAAGAAGTGCAATGCACATATGAGTGGTCGCACTGGCTGGCTGCTACGTAGGGCTGTGTAAGTCAGATAGACAGTTAGACACAGGCCTGATAGAAAATAAAATTAGATTACACTAGCATAATGATTTAAATACTTTTTTTTGGGAATTTTAAGAAAAAGGTTAAGCACATACATATGAGTCGTGGCTATTAAAAACAGTAGGCTCTGTAAGTCAGATACACACACACCTGATATAAAATACTATTAGATTACACTAGAAAAATGATTTAAATTATTTTTTTGGGGGGGGAATTAAAAAAAGGTTAAACACATATGAGTTGTGGCTCATAGACTAGGGAGGGCAGCAAGTAAACACAGTAGGCTCTGTATGTCAGCAAAACACACAGGCCTGATAGAAAATTATATTAGATTACACTATCAAACAATTTTTTTTTAAATAATATTTTTATTGAAGGTTCATTTAAGGGCATACAAGGTCATAAAAACAATTCTTTCATTACATGTAATAAAGCTTCAATATTACAAGCAACGTGAATAATAAAATGAAAGGATGAAAGATATAACGCCAACTCTTTACACTTCTTATAGACACGAAGAAAATAAAATGCCAAACTTCTGTAAACCTTCTAAATGACACCATAGGTCACTTTCAGACCTCTATATGTGAGGAAGAACATTAAAGCTAGAAAAGAAGATTATAAACATGTGAGACCAACTGTGGATCTCAATAATGAACCTAATTTTTATAACATTTAACAACAAGAAAGCATATGTACGGTATGATAAATTTAAGATTTACAGGGAAAGCAGTGAATAGCTGAAAAATAGCTATTGTGTAATCAAGCTATATTGTTAGACTAGGCAGGGAAGAATAAACACAGTGTATGATAATAGGCTATGGTATTGCTATAGATTAAACAATGAATGTGTTAAATGAGAAGATATGTATAGTGGTTCAAAATATAATCAGGGTATATGGATATGTATGACAGGCGATATACGTTGGTGTATAATTATACCAAGCATGTGTAGGGGATTCTAGCTGTACTTGGCTGCTAAGAGGGAGAACTCATGTACGTCCAGGGGTAGTATCCGAAGGGAGAGCACCAGGTTGGAGGGGGAGGGGTGAGAAAGGGAAAAAAGGGGAGGGAGATAGGGGAAAGTAATAGGGAGAAGGAGTTAAGGTAGGAAAGAAGGTTAAAGGAACAGAGATAGGAACATCGTCTATATTTTTAGTAAATTATGGGATTTTAAGTACTGGGGGACCGGATTTTTCTCCACAATTCCCAAGACTGGCAATGTAGGGAGATTTTGTTATTTGCAATAAAGATGGGACTTTCTATGATTTCTAAATAGTCCATAGTTTTTATTAAATCGTGCCAGGTGGGAATATTGGTTTGTTTCCACAGACGGGCTATATTGAGTTTAACAGCCATCATTAAGTAAATGCTGAGGAGACCCACAGGAGAGAGAGAGGGCACCCCACCCCCAGATGGAACAGTACTCTCTGCGGATCCATCCATAAGGTAGGATTTATCTCAAAGCATTTACGAGAGAGCATATCCCAAAGAGGTTTCAAGACGGGGCATTCCCACCATATGTGTAGTGGGGATCCTATCTGGTTACAACCTCTCCAACAAAGCGGAGAATTAATGGGAGAGATTTTGAAAAGTCTCAGTGGGGTCATATGCCATTGCATACAGATCTTGAGATATAATTCTAGCAATGTGATACAATGGAGAGCTTTTTTTGTCACTGTTATAGCTTTAGACCATTCTTCTGGGGTGGCTTGAAATCGTAAATCTCTCTCCCACATAATGATATATGTTGATTTAAGGTAGGTGGGAGGATTCAGAATGTCTTGATACGATAGTGATAGGGCTTTAGGGATTTTTTTGGCGGTACGCCATCTCAGTTCCCACATTGTTGGGGGACGAAGGGGAAGGGTTGTGAATCCCCACGAATGCAGGAGACTCCGCAGTCTCCAAAACTCGAACTGTAATAGTTGGGAAGGTTGGAATGTGGAGCGAAAGGTTGTGACGTTCATTAGGTGCCCGTTAGGGAATAAGTCTTGTATGGTGGTAATTCCATGGGAATACCATAATGGAGGTTGTGAGTCTTGGAGGGCGCATAGCAAGCCCGAAAGTGTGTGAATCGGGGAGGGATGAGGGGCTATTTGAGGGAGTGGACTAGTTTTATCCCAAAACTTTAAGGCAGAGAGAACAATGAAATTCTGAATGTCAAGGGAAGCTCTGATATGTTTAGGGATCCACAATAGGTCTGAGAGTGTAAGTGGGTGAGGAAGAGTGGCTTGCTCAAGGATCCACCATTTGCAATTTGAAGTTTTGGAGTTCCATGGCAGGATGTGAGCTAGTCTAGAAGCTTCATGGTAGTAAGCTAAGTTAGGGGCGCCAGCGCCCCCACTCAGTAGGGGTTGTTGTAAGATCCTAGTAGCCACTCTAGGGTGTTTATTTTTCCAGATAAATTTGTTGCATAGGAGCTGGAATTTCCCAATGAGGGATTTAGGAATGGGTATCGGTAATGTTCGGAACAAATATGTAAGTTTGGGGAGAAGGGTCATCTTAAAGGCTGCAATTCTGCCTAGCCAGGAGATGCTAGGGACATGCCATCGGTCAACAGTTTTTTTGAAGGAGTGTAGAAGGGGATAGAAGTTAGACTCTACTATGGTCGAGATGTTACAGGAGAGAAAGACTCCTAGATGTTTAAGGCGCTGCCGTGACCAATTAAAAGGATATCTCTTTTTAAGAGTGGAGAACTCTGAGTCAGAAATATTGATAGTATAGGCATCTGTTTTAGTCATGTTGAGCTTGTAGTAACTGACCGTACCAAAAGTATGTAGAAGGTCGAATAGATTGGGTAGAGAGTGAACTGGGTCGCTTAAGAGTACTGTAAGGTCATCTGCAAATAGGGCGAGTTTATGGATGTGTCCATCCAGGTTAATACCTTTAATGTTATCATGGGACCGAATGGACTCAGCAAGAGGTCCCATTGCCAGTGCAAAAATTAATGGAGACAGGGGGCATCCCTGCCTTGTACCATTGGAGATTGGAAAAGAGGGAGACTGGAACCCCAGGCCTCTAACAGATGCTGAAGGGGACGTATAGAGAGCTTTTACGTGAGTGAGAAAATTATGTGGGAAATGGAATTTGTTGAGGGCTTTAAAAAGGTATGACCAATTTACGCGGTCAAAGGCCTTTTTCAGCGTCAAGGGCTAAGGTGGTACAGGGTATCTTTCGCCTCTTGGCCTCCAAGAATATATTTAAAAGGCGCCTAGTGTTGTCAGGTCCCTCTCTATTAGGCGTGAATCCAACTTGATCCCAATCGAGTAGGGAGGGGAGAATGCTATTGAGCCTGTTTGCCAACACCTTAGCATATATCTTTGTGTCTAGATTTAGAAGGGATATAGGGCGAAAGTTTTCGCAGATATTAGGGTCTTTACCAGGCTTAGGTATCGTCACTATTGTGGCAGATAGAAATTCGGGGGAGAAAGAGCCTTTCTCCCCTGCCATTGCAAAGACTCTGGAAAGTAGAGGGACAATGAGTGAGGTGAATTGTTTATAAAAAATGGCCGTAAAGCCATCTGGGCCTGGTGCTTTGTGATGTTTTAGTGATTTGATGGCTGTTTTTATTTCCCGCGCAGTGAGAGGAGAATCTATAAATGCTTTCTGATCTTCAGTAAGAGTTGGGAGGGAGAGTGGATCAAGAAAAGCCCTAATACTCTCAAGCGTGGGTGTAGGGTTATCCAAGGAGTCTTTCAGGTTGTAGAGGCCCTGATAGTAATTAGTGAAGGTCTTACCAATATCCATAGGAAGTCGAACTGGGCCTTTTTTCGTTTTAAGGTATGGTATTCGAGCATTAGCGGTTCTTTCTTTTAATCTGTTGGCCAGAAGTCGGTCCGCTTTGTTGCCTTTCGCGTAATACAATTGTTTGAGCTTGTTTATCTGCCATTGCAATCTAGGGTTTTCTATGGCGGAGATTTGGGCCTTCACTTCTTCCAGCTGAAGAAGATTTGGGTCCAGGGTGTTTTTATGTTGGAGAGCTAAGGAACGGAGCTTTATGTGAAGCTGTGAAAGCGTTTCTCCTTGTTTCTTTTTATGTTTGGATGCTAGTTTAAAGAAAATGCCTCTAACATAAGCTTTAAGTGAGTCCCATAGACACTGATCATTTACTGCCCCATTGTCATTGATCCTTATGAATTGTTTGATTTCTTCTCTGAGTAAGTTTATATTCTCGGGATCCGCCAAGAGATATTCAGGCAGTTTCCAAGACGGACTAGGGGTTGTAATATTGCTATTGCGCATTGTAACATGGACCGGGGAGTGGTCCGACCAAGTGCAGTCCAGTATCTGAGCAGATTGGATATGGTCTAAGAGACAGGGTTTGCAAAATATGAAGTTGATGCGTGAGTAGGAGGAATGTACCGTGGAAAAGTATGAAAAGTCCCTAGTAGTCGGGTGTAGCGATTGCCAAATATCAAACAGGTTGTGGTGCGCAATCAAGGTGTTAAATTGCTTTGTGTTCTTGAGGAGAGAGGGGTCATAAGCTCTGTTTTTTGGGGAGCGCCTATCTAGGAAAGTATCCAAGACCATGTTAAAGTCCCCAGCTAGTATTAAGTTACCAGTTTTATGGGAATCTAGTAATCTCAAAAACTTCCTATGGGAGTTATTTTGTCCAGAGTTGGGTCCATAATACGATGCCAAGGTATACGGTATACCTTCAAGCTTGCAATTCAGAATCAGGAATCTGCCCTGAGGGTCTGTATGAGCATTTATCTTTTCAAAAAGAATATTCTTATGTATAAGAATTGCGACCCCTCTGGATTTGCCCGTGAAAGATGCAGTCTCCATAACTGGATATTGTTGCGACTTGAGGGGAATTGGGGAACCCGCAACCCAGTGGGTCTCCTGTAAAAATATCACCCTAGATTTTGTATGGTTGAGGAAGCGTAGGAGTCTGCTTCGTTTATTAGGGGTGTTGAGGCCTCTAACATTGTGGGAGGTAAATGATAAGGCCATATTCTCCAGAGGTATGTTATGAGATCAAGTTAAAGTGGGGTGTGATAATGGGAGAACAGGAGGGAGGAAGGGGGGGGGAAGAGAAGTGAGGTAGGGGAGGAGGGAGGAAAAGGAAGATAGAAAAAAAAAAAAGGGGGAAGGAGAAATGGAATGCGCGGTGCCTGCCTCGAAATAGATGGGAGGGAGAGTTCTTGTGCTGGGTTAATGGGGGTTGTGGTATAGACAAGAAGAACCGCTTTGGTAGTCTCCCCTGAAAGGGGAGCACGTTATGAACGGGGGGAAATGTGTGGTAACTAGGGATTGACACTAGGTGTCAAATATATTTGTGTTTCCGGGAGAGTGGTCGCGAAAGGGTATAAGTGAACTAGGGGTTTGGGTTTTAGAAATGTGGAAGTAGATAAGTGGCCGCAGAAATTCGCCCACCTTTGATTATTGTGTAGTGTGACTATGTGTCACTGTGGTATAATTGTGTGGTGTTTTTGTTTTTAATGGGGGAAGTGAATTAGATTGGGAGCCTTTGATTTTCTGGGGTATAGGGAGCTGGTAATTTCATGTGTGGGGAAAAAGGCTGTGTGTGAAGACCGTAGACCTTAAATAGACGTGATAGCGTCTGAATTTAAGAGTGTTTTGAAGTGAGGTAGGCCTATTTGTGGGTTAGAATTGAGCAGAATAGGTGTCTGGATATACATGATATGTGATGGGATTAAGAGGGATCTAGAAACCAATGGGATTAGTGCTGGGTGTAAACAAGCTTATCTATCTTAAACAGTGTAGGCAAACATAACATACCAGGAAGGTTTCAAAGTCATTCAGCAACGAAATGGGCCCGCCTCTGACACCGCTTCAGGGTGTGAAATGTTAATGAGAAGGGTAATTATTAATTCTAAAGTCAAGTGACGTTATGGGTTAACTGTAGAAGAAGAAAATTATCTAGTGTGTATGATAGAGTATATTCCACTTTGCTATTAGTGGAAGACGTGATCAGGGTTCATAATGTAGTGTATGTGTAAAAAGACTATAATAACAAAATGTCAGAAGCGGGTCCACGTATAACAAGACAAGTCAAACTATATCAGATAACAGAATATTACAAGTGTGAGAATTGCATCATTCAATAGAGACTTATTAGTTTTTTCTGCAAGGTGGTCATAATTTTTCTCTCTTCTCCTCCCTCCTTTAAAAAGTAGGGATAATCAAGGTGCACATTTACAGGCGTAAGCAGACTAATACTCTCTTTGTAATTCAGCTCTGCAGAATAATCAAGGAGGATTTCAAGGTTATGTAACAATAGCGTAGTAGACCCAACTCCGATGTCATTGTGAGATGTGATGTATTAGTGGGTAGGAAGGCATCTAAACCAAGTGTTGCGTGAGATCATAAAGTATTTGTGGATGTATGTAATATGGGGTGGGTAACAAGGCAGATGCCACATGTCAGTAATGGTAATGATGATGATCGAGGTGTATATAAGGGGTGTGTTTGTGAGGGTATGACAAAAAATAGGAAATCCGAGGTGGGTCCACTAAAATTAAAACAAGTCAGAACACATAAAAAAAAAACAGTATATGTTTCAGTAGATACTTATCAGTCTTTATAGTGTATATCCAGCTTTAAGATGCGGAGAGACCTGTAGAGAAGGGAAAAAAAAGAGAAAAAAAAAAAAAAGACATCACAGTCTCAAACAAAGTCTTTCAAGGACTCAAAAGTTTCAGAAATTGCCAAATAAGTGACCTGTAACACTTCTTTCAGGAGTCCTGAGTAGCAGGTTTTCTAGGAACAGGAGACATCCACTCAGGAGCCTTGGCACTTAGTTGTCGATGTTGACGTGGTGGATTGGTAGAAGTACCCTCAGAATTGGAAGTCCACTCAGGAGCTTTGGTACTTGGTTGTCGTTGTTGACGTGGTGGATTGGTAGAAGTACCCTCAGAATTGGAATCTAGGTTCCATGACTTAAGCAAGGCCAGGCCACAGGTGACATTGTGGACATTAAATGTTTGGTTATCCTTGAATATCAACAGTTTAATGGGGTAACCCCATCGGTATCGAATATTGTGCTTTCGTAGTGTAGTGGTGACATCTGTAAATGTCCGTCTTTGTTGGAGGGTTCTTGCTGAGAGGTCTGGAAAAATTTGTAAGTGACGGAACTTCTCCGGCAGTGTCGGTTTCTGGAAGTGGGCTCTTTGTACCCTTTCTTTATAGGTAAAATAGTGTAGACGTACGATGACGTCCCTCGGCTGTTCCTCAGATAGACCTTTTGGACGTAGAGATCGGTGGGCTCTGTCTATCAGGTTTTCTGAATCAGAAGAGACAGGAGCTAGTTGTTGAAAGAGGTCCTTTAAGAATGCTGGAAGATCATTTGAAGAGACAGATTCCGGCACCCCCCGGATCCTTAGGTTGTTGCGCCGGGATCTGTCCTCAAGATCTGCGATTTTATCTTCCACAGAATCTATGTATTCTGACAAATTTTGGGCATATGCTAAGCAGTTAGATTTTTCTGTAGTTAGGTCTTCGCAGCGTCTTTCAAGAGAGTCAATGCGTTCATTGGTGGAGGAAATTTCCCTCTTGAGTTCAGCAGTGGAAGCAGACAGTTTGGCTGCAAATGATGAGTGGTGGTCATCCAGCATGCTTTTCAGAGAGTCTAGTATGAAAATAGGTGTCACGGCTTCCCCATGGTTCTGTTGTAGGTTTTTTAGTGCTAATAGAGAGAAATCAGCTGAATCAGAGCCCGGAGAGTCCGGGGGTTCAGATAGAGTGTGCGAGTCAGCTGGGAGGGTGTTAAAGTGATCCATCACGTTTTTTTTAGGAGGGTACTGTGGCTTATTCTTCTTTCTCTGTGATTGTGACATAGTTAAGCCAATGTTATTAAAAGTACCTTGCACCTTGTAGTGGTCACTTCTGCCTTAATTAGGGAAAAATAGGGTCTTCTCGTGGAACTCACCGGCTTAGATGTGAGGGAGAAGGTTAGAAGAGGTATAAACACCAGTTGGTAGGTGGGCTTGTTCTGGCAGCCAGGAAGGGGATTTAGTCGGATACCATGTTGAGGATGTTCAGGCTAGTAATGAAATATGATCTCAATTGTAGCTGGTGATGGGGCTAAAAATTTAAACCATACAGTTATGTTGGGTGGTGCGTTAGACCAAATTTGTTCCAATAGCGAGACGCCACATATGTAGCCTTGAAAAAGTGGTATAAAACATAGACTTTGATAGAATGCAGGCAGTATTCCACAGTTGCAGGGTAATTGTAAGTGACAGACTATGTATTTAGAAAAATTCAGATAAACACGGTAAATACCAATCCCAGAAAGAAGGTCCAATATAGAGTGGTGTAATAATCGGGTGTTATTTTCCTTGGTATCACAGTATGCAGCCTGCTATGGCTATGTGTACTTTTTAGTCCCCTTTGCAAGTTTTAATATGATTTGGACATCTGACATGCAGTTTGCAAGTTAGAATAACTCTCTATTGTGAGATGTATATATGAGGCCTCCTGCAAGGGTTAAATATAAGGTGTTATAGGCAAGTCCACAGTGTTTTGTTACACTATTCTGTCAAGATGGCGTGAGAGAATGAGTTGTGACAAGATGGGTAATGACTGCTAAGTTTATCAGACTGCTATATCCAGAAAAGAGGTTATAATAAGAGGACCAGCACACCTCTGTTTGTTTGTAGGCTGTCAGGTAATAAGCTGATTACAGGATATGGTAAGTCCCCACTGAGGACATTTACATGCTGGTGTGTAGGTGAGAGTATCTCAGTGTAAGTAAGGCTCCGGTGTTATGGGCCTCGATGTCAGTTTGGTGTAAAAGCAGCCTCTCACCTTTATGGCCTTCCAGTCTGTGGTGCGGTGTGGGTCTCACTACAGAGGGTTGATGAGTCCCTGGCTCCGGCTAAAGCAGAGATTGTGCTTGTCCCTCTGCAAGTGTTCCGTTGAAGGAGAAATGTGGGTAGAGCTGAGGAGCCAAGATGTCGCTGCCTCAGAGCCAGCTGCAGCGTCGGAGCAGAAGTGGAGTAGTCTATGGTCGGGTTAAACAGCCGGATCAAGAGTGTGTCCCAACATGTGCTGTCACAGCGCCGATTGACTCCGGTGGCCTCTCCTATGTCTCAAGATGTGACGGTCTGTTTGGGGCCCCACTATGGGGCTGTTCAGCTGAGTATCCGTGTCGCTCTAGCTCAGCCCTTCAATGCCGCTTGTGGCTAGTGCGGCGTGGAGATTAAGTAGTCGAGGGGAATTGAGTATAGGGATCTGGGCAGAGGGAAAGGGAAAAACTGAAGGGAATTAAAGGTAATTGAGATTTTTAATGCGGGAGCTCTCTCAAGGTGCGACCAGCTTCTCCCGGAGTTGGCTCCGCCCCCCTATCAAACAAATTTAAACTTTTTTTTTTTATATTTAAATTAAGGTGAAGAAGATATGAGTGGTGGGTGGCTGTCTGGCACAGACCAATTAACCAAAAGACTGAAAAAAAAATGATGTATATTAATGCTGAGTGAGCCTGACAGACACAGGCCTGATAGTAAATGTAATTAGATTACACTAGAAAAATGATTTAAATAAAAAAAATTTAAATTTAAAATAATGTTATAAACGGATATTAACACTGGTGGCTGGCACAGAGCAATGAACCAGAGTATATGCTGTGTGACACAGGCCTGATAGAAAATGAAAAAAAATTACACTAGCAAAATAATTAAAATTTTTGGTTAGTTAAATTTAAACTAATGTTGTTAGGGAGATATCAGTGGTGGCAGTAATCACAGCATATCCTGTGAGCCAGGCAAATGCTAATAAAAAAAATACTAAAAAAAAACAAAAAACGGCACGAAATATAGCCCTAAAAAGGGCTTTTTGGGGTGCTGTGCTTGCAGCAGAGATGAGTGGAGTCCTTCTGGACTGTAGTGGACACTAAATATACTAGCCTAGCTATGTTTTTCCTATTAATGTCAGGAGCAAAAACACAACACGTCCTCTCATTAAGAAAGCAAGGTCGTTATGAGTCTAAAATGGCGGATTCCGAGTAGCTGGGAGGGTCTGTGAGGGAGTGTCTGATGTTGATTGGCTCTAATGTGTCAGACGGCTGTGACATACAGGGTCAAAGTTTCCTCAATGATGACACATAGGGGCGGATCGAACATCGCCATGTGTTCGTCCACAAACGCGAACGCGAACAAGCTATGTTCGCTGTGAACCGTTCGCGGGCGAACAGTTCGGGACATCACTACAGAAGAAACTTAACTAACTCCATGTTGCAATAGAAGCATGTGCTACATATTGCATATTATGTAGTGCTTTGCAGCAGTTGGTGTGATTCTTCTTGACCCGGGTTACCGGGGAAGGGGGGGTATCAAGATCGTCAGGTTAGGCCGCTATCCGAGTTCTCGACAGACCAGAACAGAGTTTGTAGGTCATTGATACAACAGATAATTGCAAATCAGACACTTTGTCAGCCAAGGGAGCTAGATCTATCTGTTTCAATTAAGAATGTTGCTAAGATCCTGAGATATACTGCCTTTTTCTCAGTCTTCCTTACAGAGCCTTGGTTTTTGCTGCCATGTCGGCCACTGCCTAGCCATGGGTTGAGTCAAGACTGGTACCACATTTTAAAGTCAGTAGTTAAGAGTTTTACACTACAACACTGTAGCATAAAACTCTTAACTAAAGTGCTAAAAAGTACACTAACACCCATAAACTACCTATTAACCCCTAAACCGCCACCCTCCCACATCGTAAATACTAAATAAATATATTAACCCCTAAACCACCGGCCCCCCACATCGCTACTACTATAATAAATCTATTAACCTCAAAACCGCCTGCCCCCCACATTGCCAACACTATAATAAAACTACTAACCCCTAAACCGCCAGTTCCCCATATTGGTACTAATAAACTAAACCTATTAACTCCTAAACCGCTGCCCTCCACATCACAACACACTAAATTAAACTATTAACCCCTAAACCTAACACCCCCCTAACTTTAAAATTTTAAAAACTTACCTGTGAAATTTTAAAAATCTAAGATGAAACTATACATTAAACAAACATTACTATTTTAAATAAATGAAAGAAGGGAAAAATAAAAAACCTAACGTTACAAAATTATAAAATCCTAATACTACGAATAAAAATAAAAAAAAACTTACATTACAAAATTATAAAATCCTAACACTACGAATAAAAATAAAAAAAACTAACATTACAAAAAATAATAAACACTAACATTGCGAAAAATAAAAAATCGAAGATTACAAAAAATAGTAAACTAAATTATCCAAAATAATAAAAATTACACCTAATCTAATAGCCCTATAAAAACAAAAAAGCCCTCCCCAAAATAAAAACACTCCCTAACCTAACAAAAATTTACCAATAGCCCTTAAAAGGGCCTTTTGTAAAAGGGCATTCAGCTCTTTTACTGCCCATCCCTAATCTTAAAAAAAAAACACCCCAAAAAAAAAACCTAACACTAACCCGCCTGGATGAAGAATTCTTACCACCTGGATGAAGATGGATGTCCGGACTTCAGGAACCGTGAGTAGATTTCCTGGGGTTAGTGTTAGTTTTTTTTTTTTTTTTAGGTGTTTTATTTTTAGATTAGGGATGGGCACTAAAAGAGCTGAATGTCCTTTTAAGGGCAATTCCCATACAAATGCTCCTTTAGACTTAGGTTTTTTATTTTGGGGGGTTGGTTGGGTTTGTGGGGGTTACTGTTGGGGGGACTTTGTAATTTTTTGTAGGTAAAAGAGCTGTTTAACTCTACAAAAGGCCCTTTTAAGGGCTATTGGTAGTTTATTGTTAGGTTAGGGGGTGTTTTTATTTTGGGGGGCTTTTTTGTTTTTATAGGGCTATTAGATTAGGTGAAATTTTTATAATTTTGAATAATTTAGTTTATTATTTTTTGTAATCTTAGATTTTTTTTATTTTTCGTAATGTGTTTATTATTTTTTGTAATGTTAGTTTTTTTATTTTTATTCGTAGTGTTAGTATTTTATAATTTCGTAAAGTTATTTTTTTTTATTATTCGTTTCTTTTATTTATTTAAAATAGTAATGTAAGTATAATTTATAGTTTAAAGTTAGTTTTTTTAAATTTCACAGGTAAGTTTTTATTTATTTAAAGATAGTTATATTGTAAGTTTAATTTTAAAGTTAGGGGGGTGTTAGGTTTAGGGG
Organism: Bombina bombina; assembly: GCF_027579735.1. Lineage (NCBI taxonomy): Eukaryota > Metazoa > Chordata > Amphibia > Anura > Bombinatoridae > Bombina > Bombina bombina. Next base: position 305,325,356 of record NC_069500.1, on the reverse strand, counting down.
TTAATAGGTTTAGTTTATTAGTACTGATGTGGGGGGCCGTCGGTTTAGGGTTTAATAGGTTTAGTTTATAAGTACCGATGTGGGGGGCTGGTGGTTTATGGGTTAATAGGTTTTGTTTATTAGTACTGATGTGAGGGGCCGGCGGTTTAGGGGTTAATCATTTTATTTAGTGTCTGCGATGTCGGGGGGCTGCGGTTTAGGGGTTTATAATTGTATTTAGTGTCAACGATGTTGGGGTGGTGGTTTAGGGGTTAATAATTTTATTTTGTGTCAGCGATGTTGGGGGGCAGCGGACTAGGGGTGTTTAGAGTAGAGGTTTATGTCAGGAGTTAGGTTTAAACGTAATTTTCCCCATAGACATCAATGGGGTTGCATTATGGCGATCTCCATTCTGCGATAGCAGGAGTTAGTTTTTTTTCTAACACTTTCTCCCCATTGGTGTCTATGGGGAAAAGCATGCATAAAAAAAAAAAAAAACTAACATTACAAAACCCCCCCCCCCCAAAAAAAAACCTAACATAACCCAAAAAAACCTATCTAAAAAAAACCCTAATCTACAAAGTGCCCTGAAAAAAGGCTTTTGGCTGGGCATTGCCCTTAAAAAGGCATTCAGCTCTTTTGCTGCCCAATAAAATAAAAAAAAATCTAAACTTTAAAAAAAAAAAAAAACCCAAACACCCCAAAAATAAAAAAACCTGACACTATCCCCAAGAAGGTACTCACTGTAGATGATGGCAGCGGTGCTCTATCTTCATCCCGGCGGTGTCCCATCTTCTTATCTTCTTCGCAGCAGTGGTGATGGTGGTCTTCATCTTGATACATTCCACACGGAGGTCCTCTTCATGTGGTCCCCAGCGGCACACTGAATTGTGAATATGAAATACCCCTTTTTTATGGGGGTACCCTTGCATTCCTATTGGCTGATCTGAATCTTCAAATTCAAATCAGCAAATAGAATAAATGCTTTCCTTTCATTCTATTGGCTGATTTGAATTTGAAGATTAGAGGGGTTAATTTTTTGTGTGTAAAAAGTGCAAAATAGCTTTAAGGTAATGCCCTACAAAAGGCCCTGTTAAGGGCTATTTGTAGTTTAGTTTTAGGATAGGGTTTTGTTTATTTTTGAGTGTTTTTTTATTTTGGGGTATTAGAATAGGAGGCCGAATTATCAAAGGTCTTGCGACCTGATCCGACAGTGCGGATCAGGTCCGCAAGACCTCGCTGAATGCGGAGAGCAATACACTCTGCGTATTCAACATTGCACCAGCAGCTCACAAGATTGGCCGCCAGCAGGGAGGTGTCAATCAACCCGATTGTACTCGATCGGGTTGAATTGTGGCGATTCCTGTCTGCCTGCTCAGAGCAAGCGGACAGGGTTATGGAGCAGCTGTCTGAAGACTCGCCAGAAACAAGGGCCCTCAAGCTCCATAAGGAGCTTGATAAATGGGCCTCTAGGAGTAAATATTTTTTATTTTTTGTAATTACTTTGTTGTAATGTTAGGGATTTTTTTGGTAATGTTAGTGTTTTTTAATAATGGTAGTTTTTTTTATTTTTTGTAATGTTAGGTTTTTTATTTTTAATGGTAAGATTAGGCTTTTATTTAATTTGATAGGTATTTTTTTTTGTTTTTGTTTATGCAAAAATATGATTGAACTTCAATCCTATTGGCTGATCCAATCAGCCAATATGATTTTTCCTACCTTAATTCCGATTGGCTGATAGAATTCTATCAGCCTGTCGGAATTCAAGGGACGCCATCTTGGATGATGTCATTTAAAGGAACCTTCATTCTTCAGTTGGACTTCGTTTGAAGAGGATGCTCCGCGTCAGATGTCTTGAAGATGGACCCGCTCCGCGCCGGATGGATTAAGATAGAAGATGCCGCCTGGATGAAGACTTCTGCCCGTCTGGAGGACTTCTTCTGGCCGGCTTCGATGAAGACTGCTGCCCGTCTGAGGACCACTTAGCCCGGCTTCGTTGAGGACTTCGGCCCGGCTGGGTGAAGACTTCTCAAGGTAGGGTGATCTTCAAGGGGTTAGTGTTAGGTTTTATTAAGGGGGTATTGGGTATGTTTTAGAGTAGGGTTGGGTGTGTGGGTGGTGGGTTTTAATGTTGGGGAGGTATTGTATTTTTTTTTTACAGGTAATAGAGCTGATTACTTTGGGGCAATGCCCCACAAAAGGCCCTTTTAAGGGCTATTTGTAATTTAGTATAGAGTAGGGCTTTTTATTATTTTGGGGGGCTTTTTTATTTTATTAGGGGGATTAGATTAGGTGTAATTAGTTTAAAAAAACTTGTAATTATTTTATTATTTTCTGTAATTTAGTGTTTTTTTTCCCGTACTTTAGATAATTTTTTTCAATTGTATATAATTGTAGTTAGTTTAGGTAATTAATTTAATTATAGTGTAGTGTTAGGTGTAATTGTAACTTAGGTTAGGATTTATTTTACAGGTAAATTTGTATTTATTTTAGCTAGGTAGCTATTAAATAGTTAATAACTATTTAATAACTATTGTACATGGTTAAAATAAATACAAAGTTGCCTGTAAAATAAAAATAAAATCCTATGCTAGCTACAATGTAACTATTAGTTGTTATATTGTAGCTATCTTAGGGTTTATTTTATAGGTAAGTATTTAGTTTTAAATAGGAATAATTTAGTGAATGATAGCAATTTTATTTAGATTTATTTAAATTATATTTCAGTTAGGGGGTGTTAGGGTTAGGGTTAGACTTAGATTTAAGGCTTAATACATTTAATATAGTTGCGGCAACGTTGGGGCGGCAGATTAGGGGTTAATAAATGTAGGTAGGTGTCGGCGATGTTAGGGATGGCAGATTAGGGGTTCATAAAATTAAACTAGTGTTTGCGATGCAGGAGGGCAGCGGTTTAGGGGTTAACATAATTTTTATAGTGGCGGCGATGTCTGGTTCAGCAGATTAGGGGTTAAACAGTTTTATTTAGTGTTTGCGATGTGGGGGGGGCCTCTGTTTAGGGGTTAATAGGTAGTTTATGGGTGTTAGTGTACTTTTTAGCACTTTAGTTAAGAGTTTTATGTTACGGCGTTAGCCCATAAAACTCTTAACTACTGACATTTAAATGCATTTTCAGTTTTGACAGGAGAGGGTCTACCGCTCTCTTTTTGTCAGACTCGTAATACCGGCGTTATGCAAGTCCCATAGAAAATATAGGATATGCAATTGACGTAAGTGGATTTGCGGTATTTTGGAGTCTGACTAAAAAAGTGAGCAGTGAGCCTGTCATTTCAAGACTCGTAATACCAGCGTTAGGAAAAAAGCAGCGTTAGGACCTCTTAACGCTGCTTTTTAACCCTAACCCAAGACTCGTAATCTAGGTGCAAGTTTTTTTATACCAACTCGTAGAGTAAAAACTAACATCAAACAAAACAAAAAACACGGGGGTTGACAAATGTTTATTAAAGATGGGAGCCAGCATGAAAATAATATAGCCAGCTACACATATTTATTATTTATATAGGGCTAAATTACAAGTGACGTGCTAATGTTAGCGAGTGCGATATTGAAATATTGCGCCGGTGTTAGCTTGTGCGTGTATTACAAGTTGAAAGCAAATGCAACTGCCCAAACGCAAACAAAAATTAGCGCTAGGGCTAAATAAAATTTTTTGCACCAAATGCAACATAAATACATTGAAATAAACATGTACAGTCATATATAAAAACAAACAGAAAGTAAATAATATGGATTTTTACTCCCCTCTAATGATTGAATCACCACCTTCCAACAGTCTCTCCCAAAGACTGTTTGTAGAAATTTGTTTGTAAAAGGAGGTGCAGATTCACAGAAGACCCTAGGGGAGATTCACTGTTGTATCCCACGGTTTCCTCGGATACCCGTCAAGATATAGCGGTAGATTTATCAGAGCGCAAGCGGACATGATATGATGTAGCGTATCATGTCTGCTGCACATCGATAAATGCCGACACCAAACGCTGTCATCATTTATCATTACACCAGCAGTTCTTGTGAACTTCTGGTGCAATGCGGCCCCTTGCAGATTTGCGGCCAATCGGCCGCTAGCATGGGGTGTCAATCAACCCGATCGTATTCGAGTTGGTTGATTTCTATCCACTGCCTCAGAGTTACCTGTGGTAACTAATGCTCTCTAATGCTCCTGCAAACAAAATGTACCTAACTTATAGCTAAACCTCATTGACTTACATATAACCATAATAATTTGCCTATCTGATTTTGTGTGCACACAAAATTGATGTGGCTTGACAAGACCACAATCAGATCTTCAACTCCTGCAAACCTCCCTTAGAACATTCATAAATATACTGAATTATTTACAAATTATGTTTATGTACAAATTACGGTCTTAATTATATTTAAACATATATGATAAAAAAAAATCTGAACTGCAAAATGTATGATCTGTAAAAACCTAACTATACTGATAATTTTTGTGTATCTTCTGGGTGAAGATATGATGAGACGGGGAAGGTATTTGCACAATGAGGCCTACTTATCAAGCCGTCAACCGCAAATACGCTGGAATTCCGAAGCGTAATTGTGGAGAGCCTGATTCCCCTTAGATATCAAAGCCTACAGACCGGCAAAAGTTGATATTTGTGACGTAACATACAATCCGCCGGTCTCAGTCCGACACAGATCGATGCTTACGTCATTACAAATGTTCCAAATGCAAATTCGCCACTATCTGACTACTTTTGCTAGTTAACAAATTCCTAGCAGGTACGCTCGCCACTATTCTGGCGCAGCATACCTGGTTTTCAATCAGCCGCCCTGGAGGCGGCGGATGCCATAGGAATCAATGGGAGTCTGAAAGCAGCAAAAGCTCATGTTCGCTACTGCCCGATATCCCATTGATTTCTATGGGAGAATAAAAGTTATGTTTACAACTAACACCCTAACATATAAGCCCCGAGACTAAACACCCCTAATCTGCTGCTCCCTACACGGCCGCCAACTACATTATACTTATTAACCCCTAATCTGATGCCCGAATCCGCCGCCACCTACATAAAGTTATTAACCCTATCCCGCCACTCCTGGAGCCCACCGCAACTAAATAAATGTATTAACCCCTAAACCCCATGGCCTCCCACATCACTAGCACTTACTAAACCTATTAACCCCTAAACCACCAGCCCCCCACATCGCCATAAACTAAATTAAACTATTAACCCCTAAACCTAACAACCCGCTAACTTTATATGAAATATTAACTATCCCTATCTTATAATAAATGTAAACTTACCTTTAGATTTAAATTAAACTATATTAAACTAATAATTAACCTACCCTAACTATTATACTAAAATTACATTAAACTATATTAAACTAATAATGAACCTACCCTAACTATTATACTAAAATTAAATTAAACTATATTAATCTACTAATTAATCTACACTAACTATTAGACTAAAATTACATCAAACTACAAATTAAATTAACTATATTATATATTTAAACACCTAACCCTACTCAAATAATTTAAATCTACACTAAAAAGTTACTAAGTTACAAAAAAAGAAAAACTAAGTTACAAAAAAAGAAAAACTAAGTTACAAAAAATAACAAACACTAAGTTACAAAAAAAAAAAACACTAAGTTACACAGAAAAAAAGAAATGATCAAAGATTTAAACTAATTACACCTAATCTAAGAGCCCGATGAAAATAAAAAAGCCCTCCCAAAACAAAAAAACCACTAGCCTACAATAAACTACAATTAGCCCTTAAAAGGTCCTTGCCCCAAAGAAATCAGCTCTTTTACCTGTAAATAAAAAAATACAAATACCCCCCCAACAGTAAAACCCACCACCCACACAACCAACCCCTCCAAATAAAAACAAACACTCTGCTAATCCGCATCTCCAGACCATATGAAAAAGAAAAGAGTATATGTCAAATTGTTAAAAGTTGAAAAATACAGCTTTATTTGGTACAAAAAATGTTAAAAATCAGTTGCATGTAAAAACATGAAAGAAAAAACAAAAGGGAAAATCAGCTACAGTCCTGTAACTGACATAGAGCAACAGCAGCCAAACATGTTTCGGGCCTAGTGTCAGCCCTTGTTCACTGGCACCTCCAAATAAAAACCTAACTAAAAAAACCTAAGCTCCCCATTGCCCTGAAAATGATATTGTATGGGCATTGCCCTTAAAAAGGCATTTAGCTTTATTGCAGCCCAAACCCTAATCTAAAAATAAAACCCACCCAATACACCCTTAAAAAATCCTAACACTAACCCCTGAAGATTCATTTACAGTTTTGAAGATCCGACATCCATCCTCCAAGAGGCCAAAGTCTTCATCCAAGCCCGCAGAAGTCTTCCCCCAGACGGCATCTTCTATCTTCATCCATCCGGCATGGAGCGGCTCCATCTTCAAGATATCCGACGCGGATGCAAGCTCAATCCTATTGGCTGATTGGATCAGCCAATAGGATGAAAGCTCAATCCTATTGGCTGATTGCAACAGTCAATAAGATTTTTTCAACCTTAATTCTGATTGGCTGATAGAATTCTATCAGCCAATAGGAATCTAAGGGACGCCATCTTGGATGACGTAATTTAAAGGAACCTTCATTCGGGAAGAAGACGTTGAACGAAGAGGATGCTCCGCGTCGGATGTCTTGAAGATGGAGCCGCTCTGCACCGGATGGATGAAGATAGAAGATGCCGTCTGGGTGAACACTTCTGCAGGCTTGGATGAAGACTTTGGACGCTTGGATGAAGACTTCTGCCGGCTTCTTGGAGGATGGATGTTGAATCTTCAAAACTGTAAGTGAATCTTCAGGGGTTAGTGTTAGGATTTTTTAAGGGTTTATTGGGTGGGTTTTATTTTTAGATTAGGGTTTGGGCTGCAATAGATCTAAATACCCTTTTAAGGGCAATGCCCATCCAAATGCCCTTTTCAGGGCAATGGGGAGCTTAGTTTTTTTTAGTTAGGTTGTTATTTCGGGGGTTGGTTGTGTGGGTGGTGGGTTTTACTGTTGGGGGTTGTTTGTATTTTTTTTCAGGTAAAAGAGCTGATTTCTTTGGGGCAATGCCCAGCAAAAGGCCCTTTTAAGGGCTATTTGTAGTTTATTGTAGGCTAGGGTTTTTTTATTTTGGGGGGGCTTTTTTATTTTCATAGGGCCCTTAGATTATGTGTATTTAGTTTAAATCTTTGATAATTTCTTTTTTCTTTTGTGTAACTTAGTGTTTATTTTTTTTGTAACTTAGTGTTTGTTATTTTTTGTTACTTAGTTGTTAGTATTTTGTAACTTAGTAATTTTTTAGTGTAGATTTAAATTATTTGAGTAGAATTAGGTGTTTAAATATATAATATAGTTAATTTAATTTGTAGTTTAATGTAATTTTAGTATAACAGTTAGGGTAGATTAATTATTAATTTAATATAGTTTAATGTAATTGTAGGATAATAGTTAGGGTTGGTTAATTAGTAGTTTAATATAGTTTAATGTAATTGTAGGATAATAGTTAGGGTAGGTTAATTATTAGTTTAAAGGGACACTGAACCCAAATTTTTTCTTTTGTGATTCAGATAGAGCATGCAATTTTAAGCAACATTCTAATTTACTCCTATTATCAAATTTTCTTCATTCTCTTGGTATCTTTATTTGAAATGCAAGAATGTAAGTTTAGATGCCGGCCCATTTTTGGTGAACACACTGTGTTGTTCTTGCTGATTGGTGGATAAATTCACCCACCAATAAACAAATGCTTTCCATGGTCCTGAACCAAAAAAATATCTTAGATGCGTTCTTTTTCAAATAAAGAAAGCAAGAGAATGAAGACAAATTGATAATAGGAGTAAATTAGAAAGTTGCTTAAATTCACATGCTCTATCTGAATCAAGAAATAAAATAATTGGGTTCTGTGTCCCTTTAATATAGTTTAATTTAAATCTAAAGGTAAGTTTAAATTTGTTATAAGATAGGGATGAGTTAATATTGTTAGCAGGTTGTTAGGTTTAGGGGTTAATAGGTTAATTTAGTTTATGGCGATGTGGGGGGCTGGCGGTTCTGGGATTAATAACTTTATTTTGTTGCGGTGGGCTCCGTGAGGGGCGGGATAGGGGTTAATAACATAATGTAGGTGGCGGTGGTGTAGGGGGCAGCAGAATAGGGGTTAATATCATAATGTAGGTGGCGGTGGGCTCCAGGAGCGGTGGGATAGGGGTTAATAAGTTTATTTAGTTGCGGTGGACTCCGGAGCGGCAGGATAGGGGTTAAACAGTTTAGTATAGTGGTGGTGTTTAGTGACAGTATACAAATAAAGATTTGAAAAAGAATAGCAGCGAGATTGATGACTGTTAGTTAACAACAGTCCGCTGCTCATCGCCCCGTACTTGGTGCGCGGATTTTTGACAACTTTTTTTGTTAAATATGGAGAGCGTATTCAGGTCCGCGGCCGTGATGTTAGGCGATGTCAGGTGAGCGTATGGTGCCATTGAATGCAGCACAGTTGACGGCTTGATAAGTAGGCCTCATTGTGTGCCATTTTTGCATGTTATAGCCTTTCATATTGAACATGTGCATAAATATCTCTAAGACTTATGAAGAATATCTTGTATTCTCAACAAGCTAAAATGATGTTGGAATGTAGAAAGAATAATTTTGCCATAAGCACAATGCTGTCTTCTATCCTATGAATACCTATGACTTCTCACTGCACATTCTACCTTACATGCTTTGTATAACTCTATCTTTAATGTTACTTTATTCTTCAACATCAAATCTGTCATTCTCTTACTTTGTAGTTTATCTACACTTTGTTTATAATTGTATTTTTACCTATCAGCTCTGCATTCATGTAAAATCACTTGCAGATTGTGCTTGCTTACATCTCCCTGAATGTCACACATCCTGCCAGCTTCAACTGTTCAGGGAGCACAGTGGGAATAAGTGCCAGTCAATTTTTATAATTAGGATTCTTTTTTAATACTTGCCTATTCGTGCTGGCTGAACAATCTGAAATCTGGCTGTTGTCCATATACAGAATCCAATACAGAATTGTTCTTGTGATTGCTTACATTTGCATCTCTTATTAGATGGTCTCTTTTGCTTCAGCCAGAATGTTTACAGACTCAAATCATAACTAAACAGGAAGTTAACATGCTGCTCATTAATGGATCATTTGTGTTTCTTTGAAGCTGATTATGCACAAACTAAAATGAACAACACAGTGAGAAAAATGACTATTTCTTTTCATCCAATTGAAGTGTTGCTATAGAAACGTCTTGAAAATAATTGCTAATATACATTTAGCACCCAAAGAATACAGTAAAATGATATAAAAATAAACTGAGTTGAATATAATTGTAAAGATAATTCTCTGTCATATACTTATAATATTTATGTTAATTAAGTAGTTGGAAACCCTTGGGAAATATATTTCTTTCATGTAATTGGCAAGAGTCCATGAGCTAGTGACATATGGGATATACAATCCTACCAGGAGGGGCAAAGTTTCAGAAACCTCAAAGTGCCTATAAATACACCCCTCAGAGGGACGTGAAGGGAGTATCACTTATGAATACAATGATTTCCCTAACGGGGATCTTTTTCATAGGTTCTCTGTTATCGGTCGTAGAGATTCATCTCCTACCTCCCTTTTCAGATCGATGATATACTCTCAATTTACCATTACCTCTACTAATAACTGTTTTAGTACTGGTTTGGCTATCTGGTAAGTATGTTTTTTACTACTTAAGACACTCTCAGCTATGGTTGGGCACTTTATGCATTTATATAAAGTTCTAAATATATGTATTGTACTTATATTTGCCATGAGTCAGGTTCATGTATTTCCTTCTGCAGACTGTCAGTTTCATATTTGGAAATATAATTTTTTTTTAAAGAAATGTATTTCTTACCTGGGGTTTAGTCTTTTTTTCAATTGACTACTTCTTACAAATTGCGGGTGGTATTAGGCTCGCGGGTGCGTCAAATGCTAAACTTTATTGCGTCATTCTTGGCGCAAAATTTTTTTTGGCGCGAAAAAGTACGTCTATGACGCAAGTTCATAATTTCCGGCGTCATAACTTTGACATGGTTGCGTCATTGGTGACGCGAGTGTTTCATTTCTGGTCATTTTTGGCGCCAAAATTTTTTGTTACATTATGCGTCATTCTTGGCGACAAACTTTTTCATTATTTCAATACCCCATTGATGTTTGCCTCTTGCTTTTTTCTCTATCAGAGGGCTATGCTATTTGCATTTTTTTCCCATTCCTGAAACTGTCATATAAGGAAATAGATAATTTTGCTTTATATGTTGTTTTTTCTCTTACATTTTGCAAGATGTCCCAATCTGATCCTGTCTCAGAAGTTTCTGCTGGAACATTGCTGCCTGAGATCTGTTCTACCAAAGCTAAGTGCATTTGTTGTAAAATTGTAGAAATTATCTTGTTGAATGTCATTTGTAATAGTTGTCATGATAAACTTTTACATGCAGATAGTGTTTCCATCAGTAATAGTACATTGCCAGTTGCAGTTCCTTCAACTTCTAATGTGCATGATATACCTGTAAATTTTAAAGAATTTGTTTCTGATTCTATTATGAAGGCTTTGGGGCCTAGTTATCAAGCCGTCAACCTCAAATACGCTGGAATTCCGCAGCGTATTTGTGGCGAGGCTGATTCGCCTTAGTTATCAAAGGCTCGAGACCGGCAAAAGTAGAATTTTGTGACGTAAGCATCGATCCGCCGGACTCAGTCCGACACAGATCGATTCTTACGTCACTCCAGATGTTCCGCACACAAGTGCGGCACATTCTCACTACTTTTGCTAGCTATCAAAAAACTAGCAGGTACGCTCGGCACTTTTACGGCCCAGCGTACCTGGTTTTCAAAGCGCCAGCCTGGAGGCGGCGGATCCCATAGGAATCAATGGGAGTCTGACCATAGCGAAAGTACAAGTTCGCTGCTGATAGACATCCCATTGATTTCTATGGGAGCTGTCTACACCTAACACCCTAACATGTACCCCGAGTCTAAACACCACAAATCTGACCCCCCTACACCGCCGCAACTAAATAAAGTTATTACCCCCTAAACCGCCGCTCCCGGAGCCCACCGCAAGCTACTCTATACATATTAACCCCTAAACCGCCGCTCCCGGAGCCCACCGCAACTATAATAAATGTATTAACCCCTAAACCGCCGCTCCCTGAACCCGCCGCAACCTATATTAAATGTATTAACCCCTATCCTGCCCCCCCTACACCGTCGCCACCTATAATAAATTTATTAACCCCTATCCTGCCCCCCACTACGCCACCGCCACTGTAATAAAATGATTAACCCCTAAACCTAAGTCTAACCCTAACCCTAACGCCCCCCCTAACTTAAATATTAATTAAATAAATCTAAATAAATTAACTCTTATTAACTAAATGAATCCTATTTAAAACTAAATACTTACCTTTAAAATAAACCCTAATATAGCTACAATATAAATAATAATTATATTCTAGCTATCTTAGGATTTATATTTATTTTACAGGTAACTTTCAATTTATTTTAACCATGTACAATAACTATTAAATAGTTATTAACTATTTAATTGCTTACCTAGCTAAAATAAAGAGAAATGTACCTGTGAAATAAATCCTAACCTAAGTTACAATTACACCTAACACTACACTATACTTTAATAAATTATTCCTATTTAAAAATAAATACTTACCTGTAAAATAAACCCTAAGATAGCTACAATATAATTAATAATTATATTATAGGTATCTTAGGATTTATATTTATTTTACAGGTAACTTTGTATTTATTTTAGCTAGTTAGAATAGTTATTAAATAGTTATTAACTATTTAATAACTACCTAGCTAAAAGAAATACAAAATTACCTGTAAAATAAATCCTAACCTAAGTTACAATTAAACCTAATACTACACTATCATTAAATTAACTAAATAAACTACCTACAAATAACTACAATTAAATACAATTACATAAACTAACTAAAGTACAAAAAATAAAAAAAGCTAAGTTACAAAAAATAAAAAATAAAGTTACAAACATGTTAAAAATATTACAACAATTTTAAGCTACTTACACCCTAATAAAATAACAAACCCCCCCAAAATAAAAAAAATCCCTACCCTATTCTAAATTAAATAAATTTCAAAGCTCTTTTACCTTACCAGCCCTTAAAAGGGCCATTAGTGGGGGCATGCCCCAAAAAGTTCAGCTCTTTTGCCTGTAAAAGAAAAATACAACCCCCCCCAACATTAAAACCCACCACCCACATACCCCTAATCTAACCCAAACCCCCCTTACAAAAACCTAACACTAATCCCCTGAAGATCATCCTACCTTGAGTCGTCTTCACTCAGCCGAGCCACCGATGGAACTGAAGAGGACATCCGGAGCGGAAGAAGTTAATCCTCCAAGCGGCGCTGAAGAAATCTTCCTTCCGATGAAGTCATCATCCAGGCGGCGCTGAAGAAGTCTTCGATCCAGCCGATGTCATCTTCAAAGAGGCGCTGAAGAGGTCTTCTATCCGGGCGAAGTCATCTTCCAAGCCGGGTCTTGAATCTTCCTTCCGCCGACGCGGAACCACCTTCTTCACCGACGGACTACGACGAATGACGGCTCCTTTAAGGGACGTCATCCAAGATGGCGTCCCCTCAATTCCGATTGGCTGATAGGATTCTATCAGCCAATCGGAATTAAGGTAGGAAAATCTGATTGGCTGATGGAATCAGCCAATCAGATTCAAGTTCAATCCGATTGGCTGATCCAATCAGCCAATCAGATTGAGCTTGCATTCTATTGGCTGATCGGAACAGCCAATAGAATGCGAGCTCAATCTGATTGGCTGATTCCATCAGCCAATCAGATTTTTCCTACCTTAATTCCGATTGGCTGATAGAATCCTATCAGCCAATCGGAATTGAGGGGACGCCATCTTGGATGACGTCCCTTAAAGGAGCCGTCATTCGTCGTAGTCCGTCGGTGAAGAAGGTGGTTCCGCGTCGGCGGAAGGAAGATTCAAGACCCGGCTTGGAAGATGACTTCGCCCGGATAGAAGACCTCTTCAGCGCCTCTTTGAAGATGACATCGGCTGGATCGAAGACTTCTTCAGCGCCGCCTGGATGATGACTTCATCGGATGGAAGATTTCTTCAGCGCCGCTTGGAGGATTAACTTCTTCCGCTCCGGATGTCCTCTTCAGTTCCATCGGTGGCTCGGCTGAATGAAGACGACTCAAGGTAGGATGATCTTCAGGGGATTAGTGTTAGGTTTTTGTAAGGGGGGTTTGGGTTAGATTAGGGGTATGTGGGTGGTGGGTTTTAATGTTGGGGGGGGGGTTGTATTTTTCTTTTACAGGCAAAAGAGCTGAACTTTTTGGGGCATGCCCCCACAAATGGCCCTTTTAAGGGCTGGTAAGGTAAAAGAGCTTTGAAATTTATTTAATTTAGAATAGGGTAGGGATTTTTTTTATTTTGGGGGGGTTTGTTATTTTATTAGGGGGCTTAGATTAGGTGTAAGTAGCTTAAAATTGTTGTAATATTTTTAACATGTTTGTAACTTAATTTTTTATTTTTTGTAACTTAGCTTTTTTTATTTTTTGTACTTTAGTTAGTTTATGTAATTGTATTTAATTGTAGTTATTTGTAGGTAGTTTATTTAGTTAATTTAATGATAGTGTAGTATTAGGTTTAATTGTAACTTAGGTTAGGATTTATTTTACAGGTAATTTTGTATTTCTTTTAGCTAGGTAGTTATTAAATAGTTAATAACTATTTAATAACTATTCTAACTAGCTAAAATAAATACAAAATTACCTGTAAAATAAATATAAATCCTAAGATAGCTATAATATAATTATTAATTATATTGTAGCTATCTTAGGGTTTATTTTACAGGTAAGTATTTATTTTTAAATAGGAATAATTTATTAAAGTATAGTGTAGTGTTAGGTGTAATTGTAACTTAGGTTAGGATTTATTTCACAGGTACATTTCTCTTTATTTTAGCTAGGTAAGCTATTAAATAGTTAATAACTATTTAATAGTTATTGTACATGGTTAAAATAAATTGAAAGTTACCTGTAAAATAAATATAAATCCTAATATAGCTAGAATATAATTATTATTTATATTGTAGCTATATTAGGGTTTATTTTAAAGGTAAGTATTTAGTTTTAAATAGGATTCATTTAGTTAATAAGAGTTAATTTATTTAGATTTATTTAATTAATATTTAAGTTAGGGGGGCGTTAGGGTTAGGGTTAGACTTAGGTTTAGGGGTTAATCATTTTATTACAGTGGCGGCGGCGTAGTGGGGGGCAGGATAGGGGTTAATAAATTTATTATAGGTGACGACGGTGTAGGGGGGGCAGGATAGGGGTTAATAGGTTTAATATAGGTTGCGGCGGGTTCATGGAGCGGCGGTTTAGGGGTTAAACTATTTATTTAGTTGCGGAGAGGTGCGGGATCAGCAGGATAGGGGTTAATAATTTTATAATAGAGGGCGACGGTATAGGGGGGGCAGGATAGGGGTTACAAGGTATAATGTAGGTGGCAGCGGTGTCCGGGAGTGGCGGTTTAGGGGTTAATACATTTATAAGACTTGCGGCAGGGTCTAGGAGCGGCGGTTTAGGGGTTAGTAACTTTATTTAGTTGCGGGGGCCTCCGGGGGCGCCGGTATAGGGGGTAGAACAGTGTAGTTTAGTGTGAGTGCTTAGTGACAGGCTAGCAATAAAGCTGGGAAAAAGCCGAAGGGCAGCGAGATCGGATGAGTGATAACTGTCACAGTCCGCTGCTCATCGCCCCGCGGCTTTTTGACAGCTTTATTTGATAACTTAGGCGAACGTATTCAAGGTCTGCGGCGGCGAAGGTAGGCGAGCTTAGGCGGACGTATTGGGCCGGCGAAGCCAGAAAAGTAGACGGCTTGATAACTACCCCCCCAAGTCTGCATTTCCACCTTCTAATAAACGTAAAAGGTCTTTTAAAACTTCTCATTTAGTTGATGAAATTTGACCAACAACATAATAATTTATCCTCTTCTGATGAGGATCTATCTGATTCAGAAAATCTTTCCTCAGATATTGACACTGACAAATCTACTTATTTATTTTAAATTGAGTATATGCGTTCTTTATTAAAAGAAGTGTTAATTACTTTGGATATTGAGTTAACCAGTCCTCTTGACGTTCAGTCTAATAAACGTTTAAATGCTGTTTTTAAACCTCCTGTGGTTTCTCCAGGTGTTTTTCCTATTCCTGAGGCTTTTTCTGATATGATTTCTAAGGAATGGAATAAGCCAGGAACTTCTTTTATTCCTTCTTCAAGGTTTAAAAAATTGTATCCTTTACAAGCAAAATCTATAGAGTTTTGGGAAAAGATCCCCAAAGTTGATCGGGCTATTTCTACTCTTGCTAAACGTACCACTATTACTATGGAAGATAGTACTTCCTAAAGGATCCTTTAGATAGGAAGCTTGAATCTTATCTAAGGAAGGCCTATTTATATTCAGGTCATCTTCTCAGACCTGCTATTTCTTTGGCTGATGTTGCGGCTGCATCAACTTTTTGTTGGAGAATTTAGCGCAACAAGAATTCGATTCTGACATATCTAGCATTGTTCGCTTACTGCAACATGCTAATCATTTCATTTGTGATGCCATTTTTTATATTATCAAAATTGATGTTAGATCAATGTCTTTAGATATTTTAGCTAGAAGAGCTTTGTGGCTTAAATCTTGGAATGCTAATATGACATCTAAATCTAGATTACTATCTCTTTCTTTCCAAGGTAATAATTTATTTGGTGCTCAGTTGGATTCTATTATTTCAACTGTTACTGGGGGAAAGGGAGTTTTTCTGCCTCAGGATAAAAAACCTAAGGGTAAATCTAAGGCTTCTAACAGTTTTCGTTCCTTTTGTCAGAATAAGGAACAAAAACTCAATCCTGCCCCCAAAGAATCTGCCTCTAATTGGAAGTCTTCCTCAAATTGGAATAAATCCAATCCTTTTAGGAAACCAAAGTCAGCCCCTAAGTCCGCATGAAGGTGCGGCCCTCATTCCAGCTCAGCTGGTAGGGGGCAGATTAAGGTTTTTCAAGGATATTTGGATAAAATCTGTTCAAAATCAATGGATTCAGAGCATTGTCTCTCAAGGGTATCGAATAGGATTCAGAGTAAGACCTCCTGTGAGAAGATTTTTTCTCTCACGTATCCCAGTAAATACAGTAAAAGCTCAGGCTTTCCTGAAGTGTGTTTCAGACCTGGAGTCTTCAGGGGTAATCATGCCAGTTCCTCTTCTGGAACAAGGTTTGGGGTTTTATTCAAATCTATTCATTGTCCCAAAGAAGGAAAAGTTCTGGATCTGAAAATTTTGAATCATTATGTAAGAGTACCAACTTTCAAGATGGTGACTATAAGGACTATTCTGCCTTTGGTTCAGCGAGGACATTATATGTCCACAATAGACTTGCAGGATGCATACCTTCATATTCCGATTCATCCAGAACATTATCAGTTTCTGAGATTCTCTTTTCTAGACAAGCATTACCAATTTGTTGCTCTTCCATTTGGCCTAGCAACAGCTCCAAGAATCTTTTCAAAGGTTCTGGATGCCATACTCTCTGTAATCAGAGAACAGGGTATTGCGGTGTTTCCTTATTTGGACAATATCGTGGTACTAGCTCAGTCTTTACGTACATCAGAATCTCACACGAATCAACTAGTGTTGTTTCTTTGGAAACATGGTTGGAGGATCAAATTACCAAAAGGTTTCTTGATTCCTCAGACAAGGGTCACCTTTTTAGGCTTCCAGATAGATTCAGTGTCCATGACTCTGTCTCTAACAGACAATAGACGTTTAAAATTGGTTGCAGCCTGCTGGCACCTTCAGTCTCAGTCATTCCCTTCAGTGGCTATGTGCATGGAAGTTTTAGGTCTCATGACTGCAGCATCGGACGCGATCCCCTTTGCTCATTTTCACATGAGACCTCTTCAGCTTTGTATGCTGAATCAATGGTGCAGGGATTATACAAAGATATCACAATTAATATCCTTAAGTCCCAATGTACGACACTCTCTGACATGGTGGATAGATCACCATCGTTTAGTTCAAGGGGCTTCTTTTGTTTGGCCAACCTGGACTGTGATCACAACAGATGTGAGTCTTTCAGGTTGGGGAGCTGTTTGGGGATCTCTGACAGCACAAGGGGTTTGGAAATCTCAAGAGGCGAGATTACCAATAAATATTTTAGAACTCCGTGCAATTCTCAGAGCTCTTCAGTTTTGGCCTCTGTTAAAGATAGAACCATTCATTTGTTTTCAGACAGACAATATCACAACAGTGGCATATGTCAATCATCAGGATGGGACTCACAGTCCCCAAGCTATGAAAAAAGTATCTCAAATACTTGTTTGGGCGGAATCCAGCTCCTGTCTAATCTCTGCAGTGCATATCCCAGGTGTAGACAATTGGGAAGCGGATTATCTCAGCCGCCAGACTTTCAGACTTTACATCCAGGGGAGTGGTCTCTCTATCCAGATGTTTTTTCTCAGATTGTTCAGATGTGGGGTCTTCCAGAGATTGATCTCATGGCCTCTCATCTAAACAAGAAACTTCCCAGATACCTGTCCAGGTCCAGGGATGTTCAGGCGGAAGCAGTGGATGCGCTGACACTTCCTTGGTGTTATCCTGCTTACATCTTCCTGCCTCTAGTTCTCCTTCCAAGAGTGATTTCCAAAATCATCATCGAACAATCATTTGTGTTGCTGGTGACGCCAGCATGGCCACACAGGTTTTGGTATGCGGATCTGGTTTGGATGTCCAGTTGTCCCGCCTTGGCCACTTCCTACTATCTCAAGGCCCGTTTTTCCATCAGGATATCAAATCATTAAATTTGAAGGTATGGAAATTGAATGCTCAGTACTAAGTCATAGAGGTTTCTCTGACTCAGTGATTGATACTATGTTACAAGCTCGTAAATTAGTCTCTAGGAAGATTTATTATAGAGTTTGGAAGACTTACATTTCATGGTGTTCTTCTCATAAATTTTCCTGGCATTCTTTTAGAATTCCTAGAATTTTACAGTTTCTTCAGGATGGAAAAAGAAAAGAGAAATCCCAGGCGCCTACCCTAAGGAGGCTAGGTTTGAGTAAAATTGGATGGAGAAATAAATTGGTCAAAAATGTATTTTAATAATAGAAACGAATTAAAACAGATTTAAACACATTAAATACAAGAACTTCATGGATCCATGATAAATTACATAAATTGCATATAAAAAACTATATAAAAAAGGTTAAAAATCAAGAATAAGTAATCGATAACATTTTAGGTAAATCTTAGGTAGTTATGTGCGGTATTGCATCAAGATGTTCCACATATAAAACCAAAAAACAACAATCCTAATGAAACATTTCAAGCTGAAGCGGTGTCAAAATCAAAATAAAACAGTAATAAACTTATAGTGGAAAATCCAAAAAAAGGAATGTGAATAATAACTTTCCAATGAGGGGGATGAAAGAAGTCTCTAGTCCTATAAAAATATATTCAAGTGTCTGAGAAAAAAAGGTTGGTGATAAAATGACAAAACTTGTGCAAATGCTGCAAATATGAGTGTGAGAAATTTCACAAAAAAAAAGACAGGCAATAGTGTTGCAGCGGTACAAAAAAATCCAGCAAAAAGTTCCAGCAAAACTGTCTGCAAGTTCCTTGAAAGGACAAATCTCAGCTCTTTCTGTTTTTTTTCACAGAAAGATTGCTATACTCCCTGATATACACTGTTTTGTACAGGCTTTAGTTCGTATTAAGCCTGTCATTAAATCCATTTCTCCTCCTTGGAGTCTTAATTTGGTTCTGAAGGCTTTACATGCTCCTCCATTTGAGCCCAAGCATTCTTTGGACATTAAACTACTTTCTTGGAAAGTGTTGTTCCTTTTGGCTATCTCTTCTGCTAGAAGAGTTTCTGAGCTATCTGCTCTTTCTTGTGAATCTCCTTTTCTGATTTTTCATCAGGATAAGGCTGTTTTGCGGACCTCATTTGAATTTTTACCTAAGGTTGTGAATTCTAACAACATTAGTAGAGAAATTGTTGTCCCTTCCTTGTGTCCTAATCCTAAGAATCCTTTGGAACGATCCTTACATTCTTTGGATGTGGTGAGAGCTTTGAAATATTATGTTGAAGCTACTAAAGATTTCAGGAAGACTTCTAGTGTATTTGTTATATTTTCTGGTCCTAGGAAAGGTCAGAAGGCCTCTGCTATTTCCTTGGCCTCTTGGTTAAAGCTTTTGATTTATCTAGCTTATTTGGAGTCGGGTCAAGCCCCGCCTCAGAGAATTACAGCTCATTCTACTAGATCAGTCTCCAATTCGTGGGCTTTTAAGAATGAAGCTTCAGTTGATCAGATTTGCAAAGCAGCGACTTGGTCCTCTTTGCATACATTTACTAAATTCTACCATTTTGATGTATTTGCTTCTTCTGAAGCAGTTTTTGGTAGAAAAGTTCTTCAGGCAGCTGTTTCAGTTTGATTCTTCTGTTTTTGATTTAAGTTTTTTTCTTTCAAAAATGAAAATAAACTTATTTTTTTGGGTTGTGGACTAATTTTTTCAGCAGTATATGGCTGTTTTTATTTTATTCCCTCCCTCTCTAGTGACTCTTGAGTGGAGATCCACATCTTGGGTATTGATATCCCATATGTCACTAGCTCATGGACTCTTGCCAATTACATGAATGAAAACATAATTTATGTAAGAACTTACCTGATAAATTCATTTCTTTCATATTGGCAAGAGTCCATGAGGCCCACCCTTTTTATGGTGGTTATGATTTTTTGTATAAAGTACAATTAGTTCCAAATGAGGTTTGGGAAACTTTGCCCCTCCTGGTAGGATTGTATATCCCATATGTCACTAGCTCATGGACTCTTGCCAATATGAAAGAAATGAATTTATCAGGTAAGTTCTTACATAAATTATGTTTTTTCCATTTGTACTTGGTGCATAGGTTAGTCTAGAGAGAGAAGTATTAATGCATTTTATGATCATGCTTGTTCTTTTATTAAGCAAAAATCTGCTATATAAGATGTAGCAATTTAAGATTAGCCAAGGACAAGGCAATGCCTACACCGTTTTTATGACTTTACTTAGATATTATATATCGGCAATCAAAGTTAAACTCTGTTATGGCTTTAACACCCAGAACTGCAAAATGCCCTCACACCCTAGTCTAGGACCTCTTACATTAATCACAAAAGTAATCTATGTTTGAAATCTCTAGTAACTTAGTTGTCTAATTAGGAATTGTATCCAAATAACAAATTAAAATAACATTGCTTTTAAGCTATTTCAAGTTTAGGGACCATGGAATTCATTTGAATCAATCAGAATTATCTTGCATCCTCTTGAGAATGCACTCCAGGGGGTTAAATGTATCACTGGGAACAGATTAAATTCTAATAAAGTGTCCTTAATATCATTAATTAATATTACTGGAATAAAAGATATTAGGTAGTCATCCGAATTGCATTAATTATCATGCTTATCTTCCATGAAGGTCTCTAAAAATATAGATAAAGAGGAATCAGTTTATGTGATATACTTTGATTTTGCAAAGGCTTTTAATACAGTGCAACATGAGAGATTAATGTAGAAAATTGAAGGACTGGGAATAGTTGAAAATTCTAGCTCATGGATAATTAACTGGATAAAAGACAGGGAGCAATGAGTAGTAAACGGATCCTACTCAGAGGAGTCCCCCAGGGAACAGTACTGGTCCCTGTTCTTTTTAATATTTTGTATTAATGAGTTGGAGCAAGGATTAAACAGCAACATATCTTTTTTTTCAGATGATACAAAGTTGTGTAAGGTCATTAGGTCAGGGCAGGATGAACTTGCTTTACAAGGGGATCTACAAAAATGAGAAGAATGGGCAGGGAAATGGAACATGAAATTAAATACTGGAAAATACAAGGTTCTACATTTTGGAAGTAAAAATAAGCAGACAAGCTATTATTTAAATGAGACTTGACTTAGCCAAACAGAGGAGGAAAAGGGATTTGGCAGTAGTAATAGATAGCAAGCTATAGATGGGTGCACTATAAGATACTAGCATGTATTCAAAGAGGCATTGATGCAAGGGATTAAAACATAATGTTGTCACTATATAAATCTCTGTTAAGTCCTTGAATACGGAGTGCAGTTCTGGTGACCGATTTCAAAAGAAAACATTGCAGACTTAGAAAATGTTCAGAGAAGGGCCACAAAGCTAATCAGAGAAATTGAGAATTTAAGGTATGAGGAGAGGTTAGCCAAACCGAGTCTGTTGTTTCTAGAAAAAAGGCACTTGAGAGGTTACTTTATATAAATATATTCAAGGCCCATATTTAGGGATGGCAGATGCTCTGTGTATTCCTAGAAAATTGTTTGTGACACAAGGTCACAATTTAAGGCTGGAGAAAAGGAGACTTAATCTCCTACAATGTAAACGTTTTTTCACTGTAAGAGCAATCAAATTGTGGAACTCATTAATTGAGGATGTAGTAAATGCCATTACCTTTAGATACATTTCTGGCTAGAAAAATAATTCAGGGAAATGATTGCTTGTGTTAAATGGGTGACCTTTTTAATGGGATTAAGCTCAGCTGGAGCTTTTTTGTAAGTATATTAAGATTTGTATAGGTTGAACTTGATGGACTTCTGTCTTTTTCCAACCTCAACTCATATGCACATATCCTTGGGAAGACTTACTTTAAAAGCCTGCAACACATCTGCTTTTTGTGGGTTTTAATTTAGGTATTTGACTCGATTTTGAATGATTCTCTAATTCTGTCAGCAACTCTTCTTACTTAATAGAATAAATTAAATTGATAAAAATCCTTGTGATGTTATACAATGTTTTCATGTACAATTTCAAACTGATTGGAATGGTATTAGCCAAATGAGCTTGTTTTTTTATAATTTGTGGTCAATTGGTCTGGTATAAGGTCTCTTAAAGTTCTGCACTAGCAGCGATTCAAGTAAACAATTAATGGGAGAATATATATCTTTACTAAAAAAGACGAGAAAACATGTGCTCAGAGCTGTGGGTAGAGGTGGAGTTGGGTTACTCAGTGTGTAGAATTGGGTGGTCTATGAGAAGTAGGTAGGCAGTAGACATGTGCATTTGTTTTTGGAAGAGTCAAAGAAAATAATGAAAATGGCATTTTCATAATTTTCGTTGCTTTACTGAAAACTAAACTGTCCAAAATGAAAAAAAAAGATCTGTGTTATCACCTAATTTATGAGTTTTGTGCTAAACAGGGTGCAAAACAAACACAAAAAAGTTGCGTTATTTCACTCTCCATAATGCTGCCATTACGAGTTACTGAAAAGCCTCCTTGTACTAAAATCCTATTGGTTGTTCAAATCAGCCCATAGGATTTCAGAAGCTCTCATCCTATTGGCTGATTTGAATTTGAAGATTTAAATCAGCCAATAGGAATGCAAGGTACGCCATTTTGAAATGGCTACCTTACATTTAGTGTCGATTCTAGGAACAATATATAGGGGGGCACATAAGATATCACAGTCAAAACTGGGGGGGCATTTTAATTTTTACCACTAAATCATAGCACTGAAAAAAACGAAATAAATTATATATAAATAAGATTACAAAATACCAGAGTAATGCGGTTTGCAATGATACCTTTTTATTGTACTAACCTAATACTTAAAAGACAAGCTTTCGAGAGTTTTCTTCAGGTATTGATTCAGACCTGAGAAAGAGAGGAACACTCTCAAAAGCTTTTCTTTATAGTTTAAGAAATGTCAGCAAACACCAGGGCTGTGTAAATAGTCCCCTATGTTAAATATGTCCCTAATTAAGTCCAATTAACAGACCCTGAGTGTTTTTGGTGTGTGTGTGTGTGTGTGTGTGTAACTATCTAATACTAAGTACCATGTACCAATTTTAGCCAGCCACTTCCTGCTTCAAAATGAAAATTAGGCACACACACACACCGAGGGACATAATCGGGCATAAACACACACTTAGGCACACAAATAGGCACATTCATACACACAGAAAGGCACACTCAAAGACACATATTTAGACAGGCACATTTAGAGACACACACTCATGAAACACAGACAGGCACACTCAAAGACACATAGTGGGACGCCACTAGAAATTTTGGGACCCCTAACTAAACCATTGGCCGGGCCCCCTTTCCCCAGTTCAAGTTTTGGCCAAGTGACTAAAATGTGTGTGCAGACACATCACACATTTACATGCACACACATTCACACTTACACACTAACTCACATGCAGATTACCTATACTGTTTTATAGTCTGGTGGGAGTGGTGATCTATCTGGAATATTTTAATGTTGTTGCTAAACTTCTTTAATACAAATTTCTGACATAATGCAACACTGCAGCAATATTAGTCAGCGCCCTTAGGCAATACAGTACATTGTCCCTAATAGTTCAGAACACACAGCTGCCTAAAAAGTCAGTGGAGAAGAAAAATTTGGTGAAAGAAACTCTCACATACACAGACACGCTAGAGACAATACAGGGACTAATCCACTGCCCTTCAAGCGAAAGTATCAATAATCTGTGACAATAGCCTAGTTAAAATTGTTAGTTCACAACTATATATTATGTTATCCTTTTTGAAAGGTGGTTCTGGGTTGGTTATAGCAAGGAGGCTTACAATTTCCTCCCTCCTTTGCTCTAAGAACTATCAGATTGTCTAAAATAGAAGGAATTGGCACCTGGTCCTCAATCTGTAGTTATTAAATACATTAAAAGGCTGTACAAAATGTTTGCCATCCAAGATGTGCAAGCCTTTGGATGTTTAAGTGTTGAGGTGGAAACAAAATTCTGATTATTTTTAGAGCATAAAAATATTTACTTTAAGAATATATAAATATACATTTTTATAAAAACACATATATATAAATAACACCAGTTTGTTGCACAGCACTGAGCATGGGATATGCTTATACTTAAGCTTTCATATTCTATAATTTGACATAAAATACACTTGCAAATATCCCATTTTAAGTTAATATGCCCTCCTTTATGTGCCATATAAGCCAACTATACTGATTTTCACTCTTTTGTCAAGTAGCTCTGGCCTGGCCATGTGAGTGATAGCAATTATATATTAGCCAAATATCATAACTAGATGTGAATAAAATCAAACAATTATTTTTAAAATTCAAAATAACTGCTAAAATTAATGGAAAGAGGGAGGGGCCAACCTGAACAGGCTATTTAATATTTTATTGCAGAGTTTAACGGATTAAACTGTAAAAAATAAAATAAACTTATTAACAAGCTGTTTAATGTCATTGAATGCCAGAGAGGGTTGTATATCTGCTAGAATGTGAATTGCAACCCTCTTTGACAATGCTTAAAGGGCAATAATACCCAAATATTTAAACACTTGAAAGTAATGCAGCATAGCTGTAAAAAGCTGACAAGAAAATATCACCTGAACATCTCTATGCAAAAAAGAAAGATATTTTACCTCAAAAGTTCCTCAGTAGCCACATCCCATTGTAAAGGATTTCTAAGCAGCATGTTAGTATGTCTGTCCTGGGACAGCTTAGGGGATGAGCCTCGTGCACTCTCATATTATTTCCCTATTCAGGTTAAAGGAAGCTTACAATGAAATCTCATGAGAGTTAAGTGAAATCTCATGAGATCACAGTAAAAGAGTTCATGACCTCAGCACTGCTGATGCTGATTGGCTGCTGTTCATTTCTTCATTTGTTTTTGTTTTTTTACCTGCAGCTGGGAGCAGCTGAGTATAACTTTTTACACAGAACTTACTCTGCTGAGCTGAGGAGCTTGTGAGGTAAAATATCTTCCTTTTTACATAGAGATGCTCAGGTGATATTTTCCTGTCAGCTTTTTACAGTTATACTGCATCAGTTTCAAGTGATTTAGCATATGAGTATTATGTCCCTTTAAACAGTTTGTTTCATTAAAAAAAAAACTTAAAAAGAAAACTGTATTAGGCTCACTCATAGCTTCTGTACAGCATTCCACAGGACTTCCCTTCTTTCTTCCTCTTTGATATCAGTCTGCAGCGTTACAAGATTCCCCTCCTCCACAGCACCGATGGAGTCAGAGACCTCTGCAGCATCGGCAGAGAGAACTTTACACTGACAGCTCATACTGAGCAGACATTTCTCAAATTTAACCCCATGCAGAGGGAACCAAGGAACAGTGTTAACAATTTTAAAATGAGGCAATGGCACCCCCAGGCAGTTGCCCAATTTGCTCACTGCTAAAAATGCACTGTTCCCAGCCCTGCCAACACAGGACACACACTGCATTGCAGAGAAGCAGGAGCTTCTGGGGGACTTCTGCCTTCCTGCTTAAAATTGCGTACAGCATGGGAAATATAGCTACCATCATGCCGTGCGCACAAAGTGTGAAGGAAGCTGTTAATTTATGCATGAATGTGGGGATAATAAAGTTGATATTTGTGGACTGCTTGGGGCCCTCTTATTCCACCTGGCCCCTGACAGAAGTCACCCCTGTCACCCCCATGGCGGCCCTGTGCCAGACACAGAAAGTTCCTGCTGGTGGTGCTCTGTCCTTCCCCCGCACTCTCTGCTCTCCAGCACACAGCACCTGCTGGCTGGCTCCTCCCTCTTCCTTTCCAGTCTCCGGTCATGTTCCTTGTGCTGCGGGCCTGTGAAGGAACGTTACGTGACCTGGCTGGGGAACTAGTTAGGAGGAGGAGCAAATGGCGCCAGCATGAATGAGGTATATTGGAGTGCTGCACACGTTGAACGAACTTGTGGAGGTTCCAAGTGAAAACAGGTCGGGAAAGCACGCTGCCACTGCGCAATAACCTCAGACACAGACAGTCATTCTCCTCTCACTCAAAATAAAAACAAACAGTCACCGGACTAGAGTAAAAAAACAAACAACAGTTTAAAAAAAATACTCACACTCCTCCTCCAGCAATATGCAAGTGCTAGGGCTGGCAGGGGGGGCTGGTGGGGGAGAAAACCATTTCCTAGCGGGGCAAATGCCCCCCTGTAGCGACGCCACTGCTTACATTCAACTTCAGTGTACTGCAGTGACCGTAAGAAGAGGACGCTCCGCGCAGGATAGGATCGGCTTCCAGGATGGCTCTGTGCCACCGAGATGAAGATAGAAGATGCCCCCAGGATAGATGAAGATATCGCCACCTAGATGCAGACTTCTCACCGCCTGGATGGAGATGGATGTCCAGACTACAGGAACCAAGAGTAGATATTCTGGGCTTAGTGTTAGTTTATTTTTTTTATTTTTTGTGGTGTTTTGTTTTTAGATTAGGGCTTTGGGCTTTTGGAAAAGAGCTGAATTGCCTTTTAAGGGCAGTGAAAAAGAGCTGAATGCCCTTTTAAGGGCGATTCCCGTTCAAATGCCCCTTTAGGGGCAATGGGTAGCTTAGTTTTTTTTTTAGAGTTAGGTTTTTTATTTTGGGGGGTGTTGCGTGGTGGGTTTTACTGTTGGGGGGACTTTGTATTTTTTTACAGGTAAAAGAGCTGTTTAACTTAGGGCGATGCCCTACAAAAAGGCCCTTTTAAGGGCTATTGGTAGTTTATTGTAGGCTAGGGGGTTGTTTTTTTTTGGATGTGCTTTTTTATTTTTATAGGGCTAATAGATTAGGTGTAATTGTTTTTATTTTTGATAATTTCATTTATTATTTTTTGTAAGCTTAGTGTTTATTATTTTTTGTAATTTTAGATTTTTAATTTTTTTTTCGTAGTGTTGTTTTTTTTAATTTGTAATTTAGATTTTTTTTTATTTTATTAGAATAGTAATGTTAGGTTAATTTATAGTTTAATGTTAGGTTTATTTTTATTTCACAGGTACATTTTTACTTATTTTAAGAGAGTTATATTGTACTTTTAATTTAAAGATAGGAGGGTGTTAGGTTTAGGGGTTAATAGTTTAATTTTATGTTTTGCAATTTGGGGGGCTGGCGGTTTAGGGGTTAATAGGTTTATTTAGTAGCGGCAATGTGGGAGGCCGGAGGTTTAGGGGTTAATAGGTTTATTATAGTGTCGGCGATGGCGGGGATCAGTGGATTAGGGGCTAATAGGTTTATTATAGTGTCGGCGATGTCAGGGAGCAGCAGATTAGGGGTTAATAGCTTTATAATAATGTTGGTGATGTCTGGGAGCGGCAGATTAGGGGTGAATTGCTTTATTATAATGTCGGTGATGTCGGGGAGCGGAGAATTAGGGGTTAATAGCTTTATTATAGTGTTGGCGATGTCGGGGAGTGGCGGATTGGAGTTTATACTTTATTATAATGTTTACAATGCAGGAAATGGCGGTTTAAGGGTAAATAGGTAGTTTATGGGTGTTAGTGTACTTTGTAACAGTTTATTTATGAGTTTTGTGAAACATTTTTGTTTCGCAAAATCCATAACTACTGCTCTCAGATGGCGGTATAGAGCGTGTTGGTATAGGCTGTAACGCAAGCATTTTAGCCGGACCCCGCAACCTGTAATACCGGCGCTATGAAAATCCCACACAAAAACTTCATTTTTTTGAGTGTGTAATGGACGTTGCGTTACAGGCTAAAATGCTTGCGTTACAGCTATACCGACATGACTCGTAATATGCGCTCCTGGCCATTATGCTGTAATTGCCATTTTTTCAGTGTTAAAAGCCGTGCCGCAACACTTGTAATCTAGCTGTGTGTTAGCAGCATAGCAGCAATAGCAGTTCTCAGTTACTGTGAGACTGGGCCCCCCAGTAATACTATTTTAAAAAAGTTTACTTATTGGACTTAAATATAGTATAGTACACTACTTATTTTATTTGTCTGAGTTAAAATACAAGTTGTTTGTTTAAAACTAAGCGGCTGCTGGCTTTGCACTTAGTGACCCAAATATTTTCTTTCATGATTCAGAGCGAGCAAGAGCATACATTTGAAACCAACTTTTCATTTTATTTCTATTACAAATTTTGCTTCATTATCTTGGTATTGTTTTGTTGAAGGTGCAGCAGTGCACTACTTGGAGGGAGCTAGCTGAACGCATTGTTAAGCCAATGAGAAGAGGCATTAATGTGCAGCCACCAATCATCTTCTAGCTCCCTTCCTGCTTTTAAAGCTGAGTAGGTATACAGAAAGAGCAGAGCTCAACAGCTCAGTTACGTGCGTATAGTTTACTACTAGTTGTTACTGTACCATCAAGTAAACTTTTAGTTTTACCAAAAATAAAGAGCACAACAATTAGATGTATAAATAAAAGAATATGTTTAAGAATGACATAGAATGACAAAATTAAAGCGTATACAGCTGATTACAGCTTCAGATAAAGAAAAATGGCAAGAATCTGCACTGTAGCTCAAAATGAATAGTTTAGTTTGAAATAAAAATTTCAAACGAAATTCATCCGTATTGAACATGACCATAAATAAAAACAAACTAAAACAAAAATGTAAAATTTTACAAAAAGAACATTGCTGACGAAACCTTTTTCCCCTGAGCACATCTCCAGTATGCAGTCTGGGAATGTGACTAGGCAGTATGAGACAGCAGCAGGGAGGGACTAGTTGCTCCTACCTTTTTAACCACAATAGGGTGCAATCTAAAATATTTGGTTGGTCTTGTATCCATGTGCACCCCTGTATAAACACCACTGCTATGCATTAGCCTGTTATCTGGAAACAATATTTCTTATATAAATCTCTTACCTGTTTCCCATTTACTGACTTGGAGATCATGCAGGGAGATTACTGATGGGAGATCATATGCTAATTACTTAGTAGATAAAGAGGTTACTAGTAAAAGGTCTCATTCTGGATCAGGATTCTGAGGTTACTGTTCAGGTTGCTTTTGTTTTGGGGTAAGGGTGATTACATTAAAGGCACATGAAACCCAAATTTTTTCTTTCATGATTCAGATAGAGAATACAATTTTAAACAACTTTTTAATTTACTTCTATTAACTAATTTATTTCATTCTCTTGGTATCATTTGTTGAAGGAGCAGCAATGCAGTAATGGTTTCTAACTGAACACATGGGTGAGCCAATCACAATCGATATATATCTGCAGCTACCAATCAACAGCTAGAACCTAGGTTCTTTGCTGCTCCTGAGCTTGCCAAGATAAACCTTTTAGCAAAGGATAACAAGAGAAGGAAGCAAATTAAATAATATAAGTAAATTGAAAAGTTGTTAAAAATTGTATTCTCTATCTGAATCATGAAAGATTTTTTTTGGGTTTCATGTCCCTTTAAGGTTTGTTATGACGTGGGGGGGCAGGTTAGGAATATAAGGGAACTAGTGTCTATATTTTATTGGTATCAGTGTTTTAGTAGATGAGATCAGCAGTTTCTTACCTGGCTGGGACATAGTGACCAGCATTAAGGAACCATTATAGATTGACTTATATCTATATCTATCTATCTACATACAGGTAGTCCTGGGTTTTGTTTAATTTGCAGCGTTTCACAATAGTGTTGGTGTCAGCTAGTCACGTGACTGCTATGAAGGAAGTTAAAGTGCCATAAAATATGTTGTGCTCTGTCCATAACAGATAAGGTACCTGGTAGTTAAAGCAGTCTGTGGAGTTGCACTGTTTGTGTTGTGCTGATCGGGAAGTACATCTAACAGGCCCTTCTCGCATGCACAAAGAATGCTTCATCGGCTGTGACTAGTGTGCACGGGAGAGAGCCATGCATGCTATAAATTAACAGGAATTTCCATACTGTGTTTGGTGGGTTATATGTCATGTGTGACTTCATATGTGACATTGCGGAACTCAAAAAAGCATGCACACGCACTTACACCTCAGTAGAAGTGCATTCTACTGAATTACTACTTCCTTATAAGGTAATAGCTGGGGGGGGGGGTTATATGTCTAACTGCTAAAGAAAAATTGAAGGGGTTAATAGTACCTACCATACTAATAACTTTGCAGGCATGCTTTTTTAAATTGATAACTTTTATAATACATTATGGGCCATAATACGAGTGGCACGTTAACATTAATGCACAAGTGAAAAGGGGTTTATTGCAGGTGTTTCTTTCATGTAATTGGCAAGAGTCCATGAGCTAGTGACATATGGGATATACATTCCTACCAGGAGGGGCAAAGTTTCCCAAACCTCAAAATGCCTATAAATACACCCCCCACCACACCCACAATTCAGTTTTTACAAACTTTGCCTCCTATGGAGGTGGTGAAGTAAGTTTGTGCTAGATTTCTACGTTGATATGCGCTTTGCAGCAGGCTGAAGCCCGGTTTTCCTCTCAGAGTGCAGTGAATGTCAGAGGGATGTGAAGAGAGTATTGCCTATTTGAATACCATGGTCTTCCTCTAGGGCAGTGCTTTCCAAACTGTGTGTCGTGACACATTAGTGTGTCGGCAGCAGTGTGTAGGTGTGTCCCTGCTTCAGCACAATTTTTTTTTAAATTTAATTTTTTTTACATTTCATTTATTATTTTTTTGGGGGGGGTTTCTGACTTTCAGCCTGCTTGCTACGCATATCACATGGTTGACTTGTGATTGATACCTAGTGGGTCACAGATCATCTTAACCTATTGGTGCAGCTCAGTGGGAACTGAAACTATTCCCATTGGCGGCTTTGGCGGCACATTGGCTCCTGACTGCACATGTAGTCTCCTCAATCGGCTTGTGACTGCATGTGTAGTCAGTGAGTGGGATAGCAGTGTGTTTGCAGCAACTCAGTCAGTGCAACTCGCAGAGCTCTGAGGCGGCAGCTTAAACGCTGAGCTGAAGTCAGTGTTTTTTTGCAGCTAGCTCCGAGTACTGCATTTCGTTATTATATAATTGATGTAGGTGTCCGTATTTTTTAAAACAAGTTAGTTTAACCTCCTGTTTGCTAGTACAACTGAGTTACTGTGTCACGAAATTATGTAGGTTTAAAAAGTGTGTCACCGACATGAAAAGTTTGGAAAGCTTTGCTCTAGGGGATCTATTTCATAGGTTCTCTGTTATCGGTCGTAGGGATTCATCTCCTACCTCCCTTTTCAGATCAACGATATACTCTTATATACCATTACCTCTACTGATTCTCGTTTCAGTACTGGTTTGGCTATCTACTATATGTAGATGAGTGTCTTTTGGTAAGTATGTTTTCCTTTATTAAGACACTCTCAGCTATGGTTTGGCACTTTATATGTAAAGTTCTAAATATGTTTGTACTTATATTTGCCATGATTCAGGTTTATCAGTATATTTCCTTTTTGCAGACTGTCAGTTTCATTTTGGGAAATGCACATGAAAAAAAAAATAAAAAAATTCTTACCTGAAATTTTCAAATTGACTTTCTTTTCTAAATTGCAGGCTGTTAGGCTCACGGGTGTGCAAAATGCTTTAATTTATTTGGTCATTCTTGGTGCGAGACTTTTTTGGCACGAGAATTACGTTTGTTGACATATTTTCGTAATTTCCGGCGTCTTAGTTGGCGCCGAGAATTTTCACTTAGTTGCATCATCTATGATGCTCGTGTTTGTTGCAGACGTTTTTGGCGCCAAAAATATTTTGTCAGTTGTGAGCGTCATACTTGGCGCCAGACTTTTGACATTATTTAAGTCTTCATTTATTTTTGCTTCTGGTTTCCAGAGGCTTATTTTGTTTTGCATTTCTTTCCCATTCCTGAAACTGTCATATAAGAAAATTGATATTTTGCTTTTTATATTGTTTTTTCTCTTACATTTGCAAGATATCTCAAAACTGTTCCTGTATCAGAAAACACTGTTGGATTCCTGCTGACTGATATCAGTCCTACCAAAGCTAAGTTCATTTGTTTTAATGTTATGAATTTTTATCTTTAGCTATGGTTTGTAATAAGTTATCATGATAAACTTTTACATGCAGAGAAAATGTCCATCAGTATTAATGCATTGTCTGTTGCTATTCTTTTAACATCTAATGTACTAGATATACCTGGGAATTTATAAGAATATTTTTCTGATTCTATTCAGAAGGCTTTGTCTGCCATCCCGCCTTCTAATAAACTGTTAAGGTCTTTTTTAAACTTCTCATTTTCGTTGATGAATTTTCAAATGACCGACAACATACTGAATTATCCTTCTCTTATGAGGATTTATTTAATTCAGAATATCCTTCATCAGATATTGACACTAACAAATCTACTTTTTCATTTTTTAAATGGAGTACATTCATTCTTTGTTGAAAAAGTGTTGATTTTATTGGATATTAAGGAGTCTAGTCCTTTTTAAGGCTAGCTATCATTTAAATTCTGTTTATTAACCTCCTGTGGTTACTTCAGAGATTTTTTTCCAGTTCCTAATACTAGGGAATGGAATAGGCCTGGTACTTCTTTTTTAAAAATAAAATAAAAAAATGTATCCTTTGCCAGCAGTTTGGAGTTTGGGAAAAGTTAATGGGGCTATCTCTACTCTTGCTAAAATGTACTGCTATTCCTATGGAA
This sequence comes from Bombina bombina, assembly GCF_027579735.1. Classification (NCBI taxonomy): domain Eukaryota; kingdom Metazoa; phylum Chordata; class Amphibia; order Anura; family Bombinatoridae; genus Bombina; species Bombina bombina. The sequence continues at coordinate 305,292,925 of NC_069500.1, read as the reverse complement.
AATAGTATTTATTTTAAAGATCCTTCGGATGGGAAACTTTTTTTGCCTCAAGATTAAGTTCTAAGGGTAAATCTTAACCTTATTTCCGTTTTTGTTCTTAATAAGGAACAGAAATCTAATTCTTCCTCAAGTAATATGTTTCTAATTGGAAGTTTTCTTCAAAATGGAATTAATTCAAGCCATTTTAGAGATCAAAGCCAGCCCCCAAATTTTGCATGAAGGTGCGGCCCTTATTACAGCTTAGCTGGTAGGGGGCAGGTTAAGTTTTTTTCTAAAGTTGCTTGGTTCAATTCGGTCCAAACTCCTTAGATTGGGGTACAGAATAGGATTCATGGTAAGACCGCCTGTGGGAAGTCTTTTTCTCTCTCACATATTCCAGCAATCCTAGTAAGGGCTCAGACTTTTCTGAAGTGTGTTTCAGACCTGGAGTTATCTGGAGTATTCATACCAGTTCCGTTTCAGGAACGGGGTCTGGGGTTTTATTCAGAACTATTCATTGTCCCAAAGAAAGAAAATCGTTTTATTTGTCATGTAAGAGTACCATCTTTCAGAATGGTGATTATAAGGTCTTTTCTGCCTTTTGTTCACCAACGGCATTATTTGCCCATAATAGACTTACAGGATGCATATCTTCATATTCTGTTTCATTCAGATTATTTTCATTTTCTGGTAATGGTAATGGACAAGCATTACCAATTTGTTGCTCTTCCTTTCTGGCATAGTGACAGCTCTAGGAATCTTTTCAAATGTTCTCAATGTTTCCTTATTTCGACGATATCTTGGTACTTGCTCAGTCTTTTCATTCTGCAAAATCTCATACGATTCAACTTCTGTTGTTTCTTAAGACTTAAGGGTCGCCTTTTTTTTTTTTAGGTTTCCAGATAGATTGTGTCAATGTCTTTGTCCCTAACAGACAAAAGACAATTTTTATTGGGTTCATTTTGTTGGAACCTTCAGTCTCTATTATTTCCTTCAGTAGCTATATGCATGGAAGTTTTAGTTCTCATGATTGCAGTATCGGACTTGATTCCCTTTGCTCGTTTTCATATGAGACCTTTCCAGTTTTTAATGCTGAATTAATGGTGCAGGGATTATACTAGGATATCACATTTAATATCCTTGAATCCCAATATTCAACTATCTCTGACTTGGTGGTTAGATCACCATCGTATAGTTCTACAGGTCTCTTTGGTTCATCCAACCTGGACTGTGATCACAACAGATGTGAGTCTTTTAGGTTGGGAAGCTGTCTGGGGATCTCTGACAGCACAAGGGGTTTGGAAATCTCAAGAGGTGAGATTACCATTCAATATTTTGGAACTCCGTGCGATTCTCAGAGTTCTTCAGTTTTGGCTTTTATTGAAGAGAGAGACGTTTATTGGTTTTCAAACAGACAATGTCACAACTGTGGCGTATGTCAATCATCAGGGTGAGACTCACAGTCCTTAGGCTATGAAAGAAGTATCTCGGATACTTGCTTGGGCAGAATCCAGCTCCTGTGTAATTTCTGCAGTCCATATCCCAGGTATAGACAATTGGGAAGCGGATTTTCTTAGTCGTCAAGCTTTACATCCAAAAGAGTGGTCTCTTCACCCAGATGTGTTTTTTCATTTTTGTTCAGATGTGGGGGCTTCCAGAAATAGATCTAATGGCATCTCATCTAAACAAGAAACTTCCCAGGTACCTATCAGGCGGAAGCAGTGGATGCATTGACACTTCCTTGGAGTTATCATCCTGCCTATATTTTTCCGTCTCTAGTTCTTTTTCCAAGAGGGATTTTCAAAATCATCATGGAGCAATCGTTTGTGCTGCTGGTGGCTCCAGCATGGCCGCTCAGGTTTTGGTATGTGGATCTTGTTCGGATGTCCAGTTGCTAACCTTGGCCACTTCCATTAAGGCCAGACCTTATATCTCCAGGTTCGTTTATACATCAAGATCTGAAATCATTAAATTTGATGGTATGGAAATTGAACACTTAGTGCTTAGTCAAACAGGTTTCTCTGACTCAGTGATTAATACTATGTTGCAGGCTCGTAAATTTGTGTCTAGAAAGATTTATTATCGAGTTTGGAAGACTTACATCTCATGTTGATCTTCTCATAAATTCTCTTGGCATTCTTTTAGAATTCCTAGAATTTTACAGTTTCTTCAGGAGGGTTTAGATAAGGGTTTGTCTGCAAGTTCTTTGAAGGACAAATCTCTGCTCTTTTTGTTCTGTTCCACAGAAAAATTGCTAAAGTTCCTGATATTCTTTGTTTTGTACAGGCTTTGGTTCGTATCTAGCCTGTCATTAAATCAATTTCTCCTCCTTGGAGTCTTAATTTGGTTTTGACGGCTTTACAGGCTCCTCCGTTTGAGCCTATGCATTCTCTGGAGATTATATTACTTTCTTGGAACGTATTGTTCCTTTTGGCCATCTCTTCTGCTAGAAGAGTTTCTGAATTATCTGCTCTTACTTGTGAGTCTCCTTTTCTGATTTTTTCATCAGATCAGGATAAGGCGATTTTGCGGACTTCTTTTGAATTTTTACCTAAGGTTGTGAATTCTAACAACATTAGTAGAGAAATTGTTGTCCCTTCGTTGTGTCCTAATCCTAAGAATTCTCTGGAGAGATCTTTACATTCTTTGAATGTGGTAAGAGCTTTGAAATATTATGTTGAAGCTACTAAAGATTTCAGAAAGACTTCTAGCCTATTTGTTATCTTTTCTGGTTCTAGGAAAGGTCAGAAGGCTTCTGCCTTTTCTTTGGCATCTTGGTTAAAGCTTTTTGATTCATCATGCCTATTTGGAGTCGGGTAATTCCCGGCCTCAGAGGATTACGGCTCATTCTACTAGGTCAGTTTCCACTTACTGGGCTTTTAAGAATGAAGCTTCTGTTGAACAGATTTGCAAAGCAGCAAATTGGTCTTCTTTGCATACTTTGCATACTTTTACTAAATTCTACCTATTTGATGTTTTCTCTTCTTCAGAAGCAGTTTTTGGTAGAAAAGTACTTCAGCAGCTGTTTCAGTTTGATTCTTCTGCTTATAATTTCATTTTTTTTCATTATAAAGATTAAAACTTTTGATTTGGGTTGTTGATTAATTTTACAGCGGAATTGGCTGTCTTTATTTTTATCCCTCCCTCTCTAGTGACTCTTGCGTGGAGTTCCACATCTTGGGTATTTGTTATCCGATACGTCAATTAATTTCTTTCATATTGGCAAGAGTCCATGAGCAAGTGACGTATGGGATATACATTCCTACCAGGAGGGGCAAAGTTTCCCAAACCTCAAAATGCCTATAAATACAGCCCCCACCACACCCACAATTCAGTTTAACGAATAGCCAAGAAGTGGGGTGATAAGAAAGGAGCAAAAGCATAAACAAGGAATTTGAATAATTGTGCTTTATACAAAAAAATCATAACCACCATAAAAAGGGTGGGTCTCATGGACTCTTGCCAATATGAAATAAATAAATTTATCAGGTACAAAAAGTCTCTTTAGGAATAAGAGGAGGTGACCTGGAAAAGTCTTTATTAAAAGCTGAATGCAGATGGATATATTTACTTGACAGTTTACAACCTATGGGCTTACATTAATATAATAATTACTATATATATCTATAATAATACCCTTCTAATAATAATGAAGGAACATCAGTGACGATTTTTTTTATCTTATCCCTATATCTTACTTCACCCAAACTATTTAATCTCACTTTCACATACCATTAATTTAAAATCACTAAATTTTAGACTCATCACTTTTTTATTTTTTTATTTTAGTATTTCAATTTAATTTAGTACTTTATCACCATTTATTATTATCCTTATTGGAATAGGTAAACTTTTACTATATTTAGATAGAATCACAATTCAACGCTTACTATCTCACTATTCTATTAATACTAAGACCCTAGTGCATGCATTTTCCTTTTTTTTTATTAAATTGTTGAAGATTAATTATCACAGTATGAATGAATTGTTAAATTTGGTTGTTATCACTTTGCACGGTATAAATTCCTAAGTTCTATACATAGTACACTTACACATAATAATGAACATACATTAAAGGGACAGTAAAGTCAAAACTAAACTTTCATGATTCAGATATGGCATGCAATTTTAAACAACTTTCCAATTTACCTTTATCATCAAATTTGCTTGTTCCCTTGGTGGTATTTTTGAAAAGCTAAACCTAGCTAGGCTCAAACTGATTTCTAAACAGTTTAAAACGGCCCTTTAGCTCAGAGCATTTTGAAAGTTTTTCACAGTTAGACAGTGTTAGTTCATGTGTGTCATATAGCTAACATTGTGCTCACTCCCGTGAAGTTATTTAGGAGTCTTCACTGATTGACTACACTGCATGTCTGTCAAAGGCACTTAGATAAGGAGGCTGTCTGCAGAGGTTTAGATACAAGGTAATCACAGAGGTAAAAAGCATATTAATATAACTGTGTTGGTTATGCAAAAACGGGGAATGGGTAATAAAGGGATTATCTATCTTTTTAAATAAGAACATTTTTGGTGTAGACTGTCCCTTCAATGCCATCTGTAATATAACCAAAGACCAAAATATATTCCATGACCACTACAATGAATGCAGTTTTCAGATAATTAGGGTCTACTCTATGAGATTACGCTTTCATGAACATCGAATTATGAGTATTAAATGTTACAGAAACTCTGCCCCGCTATTAAGATATGAAGACAATTCACATACCTAAAGACAACGTATGTTTTAATCAACAATGCTGAGCGGATATAGCTGATTCTGTTATAATCTTTCTGCAATGTCTGTTTTAATTGTAAGCTTGTAAATATCAACAGGAACAGCAGTTCATATGATCAACTAACTACATGCCAATAAAATGGATATATAACATCGATTTGAGCGGTACAGATAAGACACTTTGTGTAAAATTACTGACAATAACCTCTTTCAACTGACAAACAGTGCTTTATGTGGATATCATGCATAGTTATATGTAACGATTAGTCGAATAAGTAATGATGTTTTAACAGAGTTGATCCTCATTACACATTACTGTCAACATAATGCATTTAAACCGCAAAGTCCGGATGAATCGCACATAAGATCAATATTAACCCGAACAGATGTAAACATGATCGACCAATCACATGCAATAAGGCACAATACTACACATTTGATTGGGTGTTATTGATGTGAGGCAAAACACTGACAGAGACGGGTTGAATTCAGATATAACAAGCCCCAAAACCATCTGGCGCGTAACCCTCTGAGGAAGTGTTTGTGCAACACATGTTAGGGGGAACTCTCACGAGGGAACAGTCCATCTTTTTATGCTACTTACTTGGGTGGTATATTGCAAAATTGTAGGTACCCGTGTTTATAATCTTCAATAATATCAGTCAGATTAAATGTAAGTCAGCTCCTGCTATAGAAGGAGCTTTTTTAGGATCAGCTATGCTTTAATTTATGGGTACGGTACAAACTACTTAATCTTTACATTTGGGAGTAATTTGTATGAAGCTTTTTTTACCCTTAAGGCAAAATTCTAAACCTACCTTAATAATCTGACGTATATTCAGTATTACTTTGGAGACTTTCTTTTAATAAAGGGACACTGTACCCAAATTTTTTCTTTTGTGATTCAGACAGAGCATGCAATTTTAACTTTCTAATTTACTCCTATTATCCATTTTTCTTCATTCTTCTGGTATCTTTATTTGAAAACCAAGAATGTAAGTTTAGATGCCGGACCATTTTTTGGTGAACAACCTGGGTTGTTCTTGCTGATTGGTGGATAAATTCACCCACCAATAAAGAAGTGCTGTCCAGTGTACTAAACCAAAAATTGGCTGCCTCCTTAGCTTAGATGCCTTCTTTTTCAAATAAAGATAGCAAGAGAAAGAAGAAAAATTGATAATAGGAGTAAATTAGAAACTTGCTTAAAATTGCATGCTCTATCTGAATCATTAAAAAAAAAAAATGGGGTTCAGTGTCCGTTTAACACCCAGAGTTTAAGCTATTTTTAATTTGTGTGTGTGTAACTGTGTGCAACATCTGTTTTTATTTATATCTCCAATAAAGTTATTTTGTATGCATGTGTGGTATGATTCCACCTTGATACTTTTTCATTAATTTAAAACAAGAGTAAGGCTCTATGTTTGTTGTGCAACATTTGTTGCATTTTTGTAAAACAATGTTACATATTAGCCTGACACTCTTGTGTTCAGCAGCTTTCTAATTATTGCTATCTCATACAGCTGTCTAAATAACATTTTTTTTATCTCAGTTAGTATATTCCTCTACCTTCTCCATATTCTTCAGGAAAATAACCCTGGCATATATTGAGGGCTATCTGTGTGTGTGTGTGTATATAATATTTAAGTAGTTTATTTTAGTTGCTCACATGTGATGAAGATTATAAACATCTAATTATCTAAACATTGACTTCAAATTATGATTATTTAATTCAATGCATCATATACATAGTTGACAATGGCTTCTGATTCACAGCAGAAATATAATTTATATACAGGGCTTGACATTTCCAGTGGTCACGGATGTGCGGGCAGGACAATCTCACTGGTCGGATGAGACTGGGGTGATTCAAATTCACCACCTCAGAGGTAGAGAAGAGGTTAGGGAAGCAGCGGTCTGATGAACCTGCAGTTGTAGGGGTGCAAAGGCAGGCGAAGCCTTTGATAAATTGACCCCTTAATGGTAGTGTTCTCCCACGCCACTGATGGGAGAACAGGATCAACTGCTCATGCATAGTTGGTCAAGACGAAACCCTTTATCTATTTGTCCAGCTTCTTCCTTCACAGGTGCTGAAATGAGCTACAATTGAAAGCTTTAATCATTGAAGAAAAAAAATAATTTTTACATGGGGTGGTTTGGCTGCTTGAATTTGGGTAATTTTTAGACTTCTTCAGTACAAATATTTAAACTAAATTTAGTTAATTGGCTTGTGTACAGCACATAGACTTAAATGCACTGTTTAATTGTCATATTGTTTACTGCCCCTTTAATTAATGAATGAATTAATTATGTATTGCAACTACATGTCTATTTGTAAATGTAGTTAATACTTTTTTTTCTTACTTTGCTACTGTTTTTTTAATTATTTTTTTCTCTCTGTAATATTTTATTCTTTCCCACATTTGGAAACTGTTGACATTAAATTCTCTGAGTTGAAAACAAAACCACCGTAATTAACAATAACAAAACAGCATATTTTAGCATAGTTTTTTGGTAATATATTTGTACTGTTTTGTATTTATTTTGCACATCCTGATTGTTTGTGTTGCTCTGCTAAAATATATTAGTTATACAGTTACATGATAAACTCTTCGTTTCTATTATTTTTAGAATAAAATAACATATGTCCACGAACATGGAGATGGAAGAAAGCTAGAAATATCTGCATGTGTTTCTGCTTTTCTTTATTGAACGTATTTAAAAATTAGCTTTGACTTGGTTGAATAATGATTTTATCATATTATTAACAAAGAGATGTCCCATCTATGTTATTACAACAAGCAAAAAAGATTAAAGGGCCTATTTATTATGTGTCTGTCCGACATGATCCGATCAGCAGATCATGTCCGACAGACATCGCTGAATGCAGAGATCAATACGCTCTCCTGATTCTGGATTGCAGGAGCAGCTCTTGTGAACTGCTGGTGCAATGCCGCCCCCTGCAGATTCGCGGCCAATTGGCCTCTAGCAGGGGTATCAATCAACCCAATCGTATTCGATCGGGTTGAATTGCGGTGATACCTGTTTGCCTCCTCAGAGCAGGCAGACAGAGTCTGAAGGCTCGCCAGAAACACGGGCCCTCAAGCTCCATATGGAGCTTTGCTAAATGGGCCCCCATGCGTTCATGGTTCAAACAGAGGCACAATGTTAAGATACTTTTTAATGTCCTATTTTTTAAATTTACTTACATTTATTGCATCTTTTGTTGAAAGGCATCTGTAGTTATGCACAGGATCAGCGATGCACTACTGGGTGCTAGCTGGTAATTGGTGGCTGCACACATATGTCTCTTGTCATAGGCTTCATCTAGCACCCAGTAGTGCATTGCTGCTCTGGGACTGACTTTAAAGGGACACACTGAACACCTTGCAATTACAAGACATTTTATATTTATTATTGAATAAGGCGCCTAAATATTTCTATTTTTCATGTGCGCTAACCCGACACCGTGCCAGACCTAATTCACATGTGCGCAGGTATTACAAGTTGACGGCAATGTGAACACGAGCTCGCATAGGATTTTTCTACCATACACGTGGCACTTACCTCAAAACAATTGAGGTAATCATATGATACATTTGGAAATATTTATACTCAGACTATTTGAAACAATTTATGGACATACTGGAATCTATGCACTAACATCCCTTGCCTTAACATTTACCTCTAGGGGTTAATTTAGGAAAAGATTACCCCAAATAAACTTGGGACTCAGCTGCAGGAACTCAGTCTATCCATCACTGGAAGCACACAGTACCAATAATGTACTAATGCTCTTATGTGCGTTTTTTCTATGAAGATATTCTTGTATTTATTACCCTGAGTTTATAACCTTTACGGGTATGATATTACAATCTAAGCAGCGCCCAACACCGCAGAGCCTGTACCACTATTCATTAGTAATACATTCTACTCCTTACTCACACATTATTTTTGCAAAATGTCAATATTTTGACACACATTTTTCTGAGGTGAAGGTTTATTTATTTAACATATTTAACACTTTTTATTTTTGATTTTTTTATGATAAGTAATTTCTTTCTTAATTTATCTAATGTTGTCATGCTGAATAAGCAGTTTAAGCAATGTCAGACTAAGGGGCCCATTTATCAAGCTCTGTAAGGAGCTTGAGGGCCCGTGTTTCTGGTGAGTCTTCAGACTTGCCAGAAACAGGTCTAAAGACCGCTTCTTCATAACCTGTCCGCCTGCTCTGAGCAGGCAGACAGGAATCGCCGGAGTTCAACCCGATCGAGTACGATCGGGTTGATTGACACCCCCTGCTGGTGGCCCATTGGCCACGAGTCTGCAGGGGGCGGCGATGAACCAGCAGCTCTTGTGAGCTGCTGGTGCAATGCTGAATACGGAGAGCGTATTGCTCTCCGCATTGAGCGAGGTCTTGCGGACCTGATAATTCGACCTCTAAATCTCAATCACGCCACACATTGTAGTATTATGGCTGTAACACTGTTGCTATAAGTAACTAACAGGAAGGTGCATGAAGATACAGCAGCTAATGTTTATAAGAGTTAGTACAGTGCCTAAGCTATGTAGAAAAAAGTCAGGGATTCTGTACAGCTATAACTGTGCTATTTCTCCCTTCTGCCAGATAAACCAATTACACCTAATGTAATGTCAACCAGTGCCTGTAAAAGAAGCAATATGGATGAGCAACAATAAATGATTGAGCACATTGAGTTAACACTCACTGCAATAAGCCTAAATGCAACCCAGCAATTACCTTAGTAAACTCTTATTCTTAATCAAGACTTACATAGGTCTCTAAACTGCTATTAAAAAGGTGTAAAAAGAAAATGCTCTAATATGTCACAGCATTTTAATACTGCTCTATTGAAAGTTTATATCTCTTGCAAAGGGCTTAAACACCTAGTTGAAGTAAGCTCCAGAGCAGCAATGCCTTACTGGAAACTAGCTGAAAACATCCAGTGGGAGAATGCGTGTAGTCATTAATCTCAAGCTTGCTCCCAGTAGTGAAGCATATGTATATATTCTTTTCAACAAAGAATTTCAAAAGAATAACGCAAATTTGAAAATAGAAGTGGTTGTCTTAAAATGGCATATGCTGTCTTAATCATGCAAGTTCAATTCTGACTTTCCTATCCCGTTAAGCCTAACTGTAACACCACATCTATCCTGGCCTTGACCTACAGTGTACCCTCCTCCAGTAAAACCCCATCCAGCAAGATTCCCCCACTTCCAGTCTCACCATGTTAGCATGGAAGCTTTAATTAATAAAATAAAATATATCCTAGTGGGACATATAACCTCTTGTTTGAAGGGTGTATTTGCTATATTAAATGAGGTTTCATTTGTTCCTATAAAATAGTACAAGGAAAGAAGAGAAGACTTCAATATAACTCTACTTGCTCTCAGCAAAATCTGCTTGGTGTCTAGTGTTGTAGGTAATCAGCTTTTTTACAGCAACCACTTGTATCAGAGGGAAATGCAACCTCATTTGAAACAGCAATTTAAAGTTACAGTCTATACCAGAATTGTTATTGCTTAAAAAGATAGATAATCCATTTATTACCCATTCCCCAGTTTTGTATAACCAACACAGTTGTTTTACCTCTGTGATTACCTTGAATCTAAGCCTCTGCAGACTGCCCCCTTATCTAAGTGCTTTTGACAGACATGCAGTTTAGCCTATCAGTGCAGACTCCTAAATAACTCCACTGGAGTGAGAACAATGTTATCTATATGACACACATGAACTAGTACTGTATAACTGTGAAAAACTTTCAAAATGCTCTGAGCTAAGAGGCGGTTTTCAATTGACTTTAACGCATGTCGGGTTAGTCCGACCTCAAAGTTCAGGTTTACTGTTTCGGAAACAAAAAAGTGTTACAAAACACATACAAAATACATTACAAAGTACAGTTACACTCATAATAACACAATCTAATAACATGTATTAAAAAATATTGCACAAAAAAGTTATAAGGGTTCAAAGATATGAGGTCTTAGGTGTTTGAAAAAAAGGCCCTCAAAGGGCTTTATCATAGAGATACATACATATACATGTATAAGTATGTATATATTCTATATATTAAATGTATATGCATATATGTGTGTAAATATGTATTTATATTTGTATATATGTATTTACAGACATATATGACATAAATACACATATAAACACATAAATACATATGTACACAAATAAGATATATATATAGATATCAGAAGTTGAAAAAGCACTCACTGGACTGTAGACAACAATGTAAATCAAAACTTTATTGTGACGTTTCGGGACCAGCAAAGTCCCTTCCTCTGACAAGCAACAAGTGAAAAAACAGAACCTTTATAAGCCCACAAAACACTCCCCTAGGTGAACTGGCAATCAGAATGAGCCGTGTGCAAAACAGAATGAGCCATGTGCAAAACTGGCATAGACCTGTGTAATTAGTGTAAAACCAGTTATAACATTGTGAAATATATGTAAAAATATAAAAGTGTGTAAATATAGTTAGATCGTCGTAAGAGATACCAGATAAAATATTTTCTCACGTGCACAACCCAGTTTATTGCATATCTACTGAATTGCCCCTGTGGTAAATTTTATACTGGCAAGACGACTGACGATGCCAGAGTGAGGATGGCGAACCATCGCTCCAGCATCAGATCGGCGATACACACAGAAAAGGCAGAACATCCGGTGGCCCGCCACTTCCTTGAAGCAGGACACACTGTGAGTGACTTACGCTTCAGAATCATTGATCATGTGCCAGTCCTAAGAAGAGGAGGGAACAGAGCCAAGATACTCCTTAGAAAATAAGCACGTTGGATACACGAACTATGCACATTGGCCCCGAGAGGCTTAAACATCCAGACGGGATGGCAGAACTTTCTATAATAATCTATGATACGTGAGAGTTCATTGATCCATTGAATGAGAGTCCATGAATACAAGATATGCTGATATAATGACAGTAATGAGAGTCCACTTCCTACTCTTGAGATAGATTTTTGGTAGCTACATCTATATATGAACAGATGTGGTGTTCCCTGTTCTCTATTAATAATTAATATTTAAGCTTCCAATGTGAAAATACATGAGGTGTGTTATGTTTTTATCTGTTTTTTCAACTTCTGATCAGTGGCGGCTGGTGACTTTTGAAGATGGGGGAGCACTAGCCCCGTCCCTCAGATGGATCCGCCCATTTTAATGTATGTATATATATATATATATATATATATATATATATATATACACACACACACACACACATATACATACACACAAATGCTGCATTGGATATCTGCAACAAGTAACCCACATTTGCTTGATAACACTAGAAGTATGCTACTTGCTTTAGGCAGTTGTGGCATGTTGTAAATTAATATGGCAAAACTATGGGTGATGGCAGACGTTAAACATTATGCTATATGGTGGGAATAAGCCTTCTAGCCTGTGATCTGTGAAATAACATGTAAATGTAATAGCAACATTTTGTTTCATAAATGTATATTTAGGTATTTTGCCATACTCAGTCTTGTGGTAAGTGTCATGTCACTGTTACTGAAATCACATTTGATATCCCCAAGTTGAGCTAACTAGCAAACACTTCAGTTTAGTGAATAGACACACAGCCGAGCAAAACTCTCTCCCTACCCATCCCCCTCTCCTGTTTGCCTCCCCCTCTGCTCTGTTTACCGTGAGGGGCTTGTGTCCGATTTGATTTCCCAGTTACATTTTGACCTCCCTCTGCAGGAACAGCTCCCTGGCTTGTTGATCTTGTTTAACAGAGCATAGTATCTAATCTCTCTGCACGGAGCTTGGACTGCAGATACTCCCACAAATCATGGCTGGCACTAATGTTTAAAACACAGCGCTCCCCAATCAAATTTCAAAAGTGTCAATTTTAGGACATCAACATATATCCAACAGCCCTGCATAAGTCAGAAAAAAATATATATATTTAAAAAACAAAGCAAGCCTGTCGGGCTGTCCTAGTGTCCTTTAAAAGCAAGTGTTTATTTAAGCAAACAGCTCAGAACATGCAGCATGGAAAATAGCTCAGACAGTGGAGTAAAAGTAAACTTGTACTTAACTGTCTGAGCTATTTTCCGTGGTGCAGGTTCTGAGCTGTTTGCTTAAATAAACACTTGCTTTTAAAGGACAGGCTTTGCTTTACCTGTGACTGCTGTCTGCTGCCAATTCAGAACTGAGCTCAGCTGCTTGCAACAAATCCATTTCAGCCAGGACAGCGCAGCTCCGACCTGCATAGCTGCTCCTCCAGCAGCTCCACCCCCTCCTCCTTTCCCTACAGAAGCCCACGCGCACTGAACACAGATGCAGCTGCTGTGCGCGCGGGAATTTCGTCTCCTCTCCAGCGTCATCACGTGACTGTGAGTGATGACGCTCTAGGCTCTTCTCCTGTGTCATTGGCTGCTGCCTGGGCTCGCTCCTAACACCTCCCACCCCTCGCACAGGCTGAAGTGTGCGATCAGCCGACTATGGGGATGAGGAGGCTGGGAGCTGCGCAGCAGCCAAATTTAGCATGCGCACAGACACAGTGCCATAGATTAGCTATCGCACGTGCGGTTAGGGATTATTACAGAGTAGTATTTAGTGTCTTTAGTACACAGTACGTACAGGCAGAAATAATAAAAATGTATTTAGAACATTATTGAAAATTTTTTTGTTGTGTTTTGTTTTCTGGGGGTCAAAAAATATATAATTTTTTTCAATAGGGGGCTATTGAAAAATTATATTTTTTTTCTGTTTTTTTCTTTCTTTCTTCTGGGCTGATGGGGGGCACGTGCGAGTGTGCTCAAATGGAGGAGCCTCCACTGCTTCTGATATCTACATACCTGGCTACAGCACCCTGTCAAGTTGCAGTGAGAGTGCACATACAACACAACTCCAATATATATATATATATATATATATATATATATATGTGTATGTGTGTGTGTGTGTGTGTGTGTGTGTGTGTGCATTTGAGCCCTTTGCATTTAAATAGATGAAAATATATAAAAGCATATTTATGCAATATTCATTTCTAATAAAGTGTTATACTGCGTATTTACTGTAAATATTTCACATTCCAATGTTCTGTACATAGCAGAATATGGTTCAGAATATGTTCTATGTATTTTTAAATATATATATAGGTAAATAGGTAATATAGGTATTCATATATATATACAGGGAGTGCAGAATTATTAGGCAAATGAGTATTTTGACCACATCATCCTCTTTATGCATGTTGTCTTACTCCAAGCTGTATAGGCTCGAAAGCTTACTACCAATTAAGCATATTAGGTGATGTGCATCTCTGTAATGAGAAGGGGTGTGGTCTAATGACATCAACACCCTATATCAGGTGTGCATAATTATTAGGCAACTTCCTTTCCTTTGGCAAAATGGGTCAAAAGAAGGACTGGACAGGCTCAGAAAAGTCAAAAATAGTGAGATATCTTGCAGAGGGATGCAGCACTCTTAAAATTGCAAAGCTTCTGAAGCGTGATCATCGAACAATCAAGCGTTTCATTCAAAATAGTCAACAGGGTCGCAAGAAGCGTGTGGAAAAACCAAGGCGCAAAATAACTGCCCATGAACTGAGAAAAGTCAAGCGTGCAGCTGCCAAGATGCCACTTGCCACCAGTTTGGCCATATTTCAGAGCTGCAACATCACTGGAGTGCCCAAAAGCACAAGGTGTGCAATACTCAGAGACATGGCCAAGGTAAGAAAGGCTGAAAGACGACCACCACTGAACAAGACACACAAGCTGAAACGTCAAGACTGGGCCAAGAAATATCTCAAGACTGATTTTTCTAAGGTTTTATGGACTGATGAAATGAGAGTGAGTCTTGATGGGCCAGATGGATGAGCCCGTGGCTGGATTGGTAAAGGGCAGAGAGCTCCAGTCCGACTCAGACGCCAGCAAGGTGGAGGTGGAGTACTGGTTTGGGCTGGTATCATCAAAGATGAGCTTGTGGGGCCCTTTCGGGTTGAGGATGGAGTCAAGCTCAACTCCCAGTCCTACTGCCAGTTTCTGGAAGACACCTTCTTCAAGCAGTGGTACAGGAAGAAGTCTGCATCCTTCAAGAAAAACATGATTTTCATGCAGGACAATGCTCCATCACACGCGTCCAAGTACTCCACAGCGTGGCTGGCAAGAAATGGTATAAAAGAAGAAAATCTAGTGACATGGCCTCCTTGTTCACCTGATCTGAACCCCATTGAGAACCTGTGGTCCATCATCAAATGTGAGATTTACAAGGAGGGAAAACAGTACACCTCTCTGAACAGTGTCTGGGAGGCTGTGGTTGCTGCTGCACGCAATGTTGATGGTGAACAGATCAAAACACTGAGAGAATCCATGGATGGCAGGCTTTTGAGTGTCCTTGCAAAGAAAGGTGGCTATATTGGTCACTGATTTGTTTTTGTTTTGTTTTTGAATGTCAGAAATGTATATTTGTGAATGTTGAGATGTTATATTGGTTTCACTGGTAAAAATAAATAATTGAAATGGGTATATATTTGTTTTTTGTTAAGTTGCCTAATAATTATGCACAGTAATAGTCACCTGCACACACAGATATCCCCCTAAAATAGCTAAAACTAAAAACAAACTAAAAACTACTTCCAAAACTATTCAGCTTTGATATTAATGAGTTTTTTGGGTTCATTGAGAACATGGTTGTTGTTCAATAATAAAATTAATCCTCAAAAATACAACTTGCCTAATAATTCTGCACTCCCTGTATATATATATATATATATATATATATATATATATATATATATATATATATATATATATATATATATATATATATATATCTGTATCTATCTATCTATCTATCTATCTATCTATCTACTGTATCTATCATCTATCTATCTATCTATCTATCTATCATCTATCTATCATCTAGCTATCTATCTATAATTAAATATATATTTGTGCAAAAAACATAATTTATATAGAAGTATGTATTTATGAATAAAAATAACATATTCTATGTGAAGAACATTGGAATGTGAAATATTCATATTTTAATGTCAGGTTGGCACACTTAGGAATATGCGATTGGGTTTGCGTATAAGTTTGGCTTTTTATGCACCTCGAGGTAGCGTGTGAAAGAAAACAATTTATTTTCAACTTGTAATGGAGTTAACGCTCCAGTAAACTGTCAGATACAACAGAATGAGAGTCTAAGGGGCCGATTTACTAATTTGCGGGCGGACATGATCCGCTATAGCGGATCATGTCTGCCGCACATCGATAAATGCCGACAGCATTGTCGGCATTTATCATTGCACAAGCATTTCTAGTGAAATGCTTGTGCAATGCCACCTCTGGCACGTTTGCGGCCAATGGGCCACTAGCAGGGGTTGTCACTCAACCCAATCATATCCAATCGGGCTGATTGCTGTCTTACTGCTGCTTTTTATAACTTCCACTTCAAGCGGACCTGAAGCAGAGTGGGTCGGAAGCAGCATCTGCCGCTTCATAAATCGACCTCTAAGAGTACAATATTAAATATTTGCAATTAAGATTTTTCATGTTGAAGAAAATAAGGAAGAAAACATTTTTAAGTTGGGAAGAATGTAAAAATATTTGTTGAAATAAGGGAGATCCCAGGAAATAACAGAGGGTTGGCAAATATGGTTCCATATTACAAATGCATTTTATTTAAAACTTACCTGCTACTTTTTATACATGCAAATAAAAGGGTTCTATTAAAACGTAGAGGTAAGGTTAGGGTTGTCATTATGCCGCTTTAAGGGAGCACACTTCTGAAAAATACATCAGGGGCTATTTAAAGAAATTTTAAATAATGTTCCATTATAAGAACCCTGACAGATGCATTTTTCATGTGTCCTCCCTTAAAACCTTAAGTAAGGTGGTAAATAAATAAAAAGGTTTTTTTTCTACCTTTCCCCATTATGCTCAGGCTATTTAGATAACACTTTTTTTGCCATGCAGTTAATCTACTCTTCCAGGTAATACAAAAGCAGTCCTTGTGGACATTTTAGTGATCTCAAGCTGTGTGAAGTAAAAATCTAGTCTACATTTATGCTTCCCAGTAATATTTTATTTTACGAAGAGAACCAACACTTGTTCAATCTTCTATTGAAGATTTTGACATATGAAGGTTAAGTGCATTCACTTGTATTTGCAAGAAAGAAAATCCAGATAGATTGTTCCTCTAAATGAAAAAGTCATCTGAAAGCTCTGTCACAGCTTGTATGATTCATCTGCTGACGTTAAGTGATTTAAAAATATAACTTCTATCTTTACATCTCACCACTTTACCTCATATTCTTCCATTTCATGCTGATCATTTACAGTCAGGCCTAACTTATTTGTGCTATATTTAATGACATGCAATGCTTCACTTTGACTAACTGTTAACAGGCAGAACATTTGGAAATAGCAGCAGTTACAGGGGAAAGATATATAAACAACATTTATATATTTCAAATTGCAATCATGCTTCATCTGTATGATCTCTGATCCTAATCTATTATAAAATGACAGGTGTTATATAATTGTGATTTCTCTAGTGAGGTTTAATGTTGCTCCCCTGTCAGTTTTAATAATAAAACAGATGGGCATATCATTTTGAAATTATGTATCATCTATGAGCTTGCTGTTTTTGTATCAGGCTATTATTTTCTTAGGCATGGAAGTTATCTAACACACTATGGAATAGATTACAAGTGGAGCGCTAAATTATCGCGTTCACACAAATGGGCTAATTTTCCCGTTTGCGGTTGCACGATAATTAGCCAGCCATTACAAGTGGCTGGTTATTGCTACCGTAAGCTTGAGGTAGCAATTAACGCTCAGAAAATTAACCAGAGATCCAATCTCTGGTTACATTTCTAATAGTGCCCCAAATGCCCTCAAAATAGAGGGCATTATAGTTTTTATTTTAAAAAAACCAACTGCACTAGGCAGTTTTGGGCTTTAAAGTTAGTGGGAGTGGGGGGTTTGAAAACAAAACGGCACTGAAAAGTGCCTTTACATTGTGGTCTATAGGAACTGTGTGTTCCCAGTAAATATATATATGTAAATGTAAATTAATAATATGGATATTTGACTGTTTAATCTAATGAGTTAATTGAATTATTTTGATAGAACATCCACTTTTGAATATATTTTGTGTCTAACTATTTGTGCAAAATGTACTGCAAAATGTAATGTTTTCCCAATGATCCATTTTACTTGCTTAACTGTATTACATTATTTGCAAAGGGCTTAAATTACCTTTATTTTTTTCCCTTAAATTAGCTGTTTTCGCCCGTTAAAACCACATTTTTGGAACAAGATTACAGCAACTTGTCAGGGGCAATATGCAGTGAGGATTGAGTTCAGAGGAATTAATCAATGAACAGCAGTTTATATTCCTGCAAATCTATTGATATTCGAAAGCTCTCCACTCAGGTAAGAGGTTCTTAAACATCTCGTCAGTATGGAGAGGTCCATAATTTTTTTTAAAAAAAAACAAATTTTAATTTGAAAGATACTTATCTCATTATGCAGTGTTTTGTATGTGAAGGAGAGACACCTACATTACAATATAAGGTCTAAAAAAAAATCTCAAAGATGTTACATGATTTCTCTCCATGCTGGTGAGCTTTTGAATATCAGGCCCTCAGAGAGAGAATGACTCTCAGCAGTTCTTCTTATTTCCTTCTCCTCAGTTGTTTGGAGTAGTAGACGTTTTTACTCAGAAATTGGACGTTAAACTGATCTATGTTTTTGCTTCATTATCACAGATACCTCAAGAGCTGTGCAAAATCAGGAAAGATTGACTATATTGCATTGCAATTCCTCTCTGGCCTGCAAATAATAAATATTATATATTAAACATTATTTAGGAAGGATGTTTTTACACGCAGTACTGGAATAAAACAAATAGTATATTCTTTAATGTATTATCACATAAATGCTTAAGAATTTAGGCTCATATAAATCCCATTACATATATTATATACATAAGAGTTTTAAAAAAAAAATCATTTATAGGAACATAAACATTTTGCACCAATGAATTACAGCAGTGGCGAGGGATCATCTGAAAGCTATAAATTGTAATGCACAATTCACATATTCCTTGTAAATGAATGCATTAAAATACCATGGTGATACAGATGAGAGGCCAATACTTACATAAAGGAGATGAAATGAAAATTGTTCTAATTAATGTTTTCATAGTATAAGCCACAGAACATATTCAGTGTTGCAAAGCTCATTCCATTATTGCAGATGAATTATTCATAAAGCAGAATATCATAACACTATTTGCTTAAAGAAATGAATACCAACTTGAGCTGCCTGTCTTCATTTTTCCCTCACAATTACCTATAACTGACTTATTGTAAGTAATAAGCCAATTTTAAAATATAAACAGTTTTCCTCTACTAATATATTTTTTTCCAGAGACATGAAAACTATAGATAAAACTACAATTTCTATAAATTGTAAATATTTTTAGTGGCACTTAAAGTTTGTGAAGAACAACATTTACATTTTCACGCAGATAAAAAGCTACAAAATTCAGAAATTTTACTTTCTATTACTTCCGCTTTGCTGATTAAACCATAATTTACACAACAATCACTGGCAATTTAAACAGCATCACCAATGATTTTACTGGTCACATTGTATGACATCACCAGTGAGAACACCAATTTAAATTAGATCAAGCAGAAATTTTGAACCAAAAGTAAGGCCCCTTTTACGTTAAATATTATTTTCCATATTAAAATATTACTGAAAATGTATATGATCTTGTAGCAGCAGCACAAAAGAAATGCAACTACAAAGGGGTGGTTCTAGACTGTGGGGGTCTATCTATCAAGCTCCGAATGGAGCTTGATGCCCCGTGTTTCTGGCGAGCCTGCAGGCTCGCCAGAAACACCAGCAGTCTAAAGACCGCTGCTCCATAACCTGTCCGCCTGCTCTGAGCAGGTGGACAGACATCGCCACAATTCAACTCAATTGAGTACGATCGGGTTGATTGACACCCCCCTGCTGGCGGCCGATTGGCCGCAATTCTGCAGGGGGCGGCGTTGCAGCAGCAGCTCTTGTGAGCTGATGGTGCAATGCTGAATATGGAGAGTGTATTGTTCTCCGTATTCAGAAAGGTCTGGCGGACCTGATCCGCACTGTCGGATCAGGTCCACCAGACTTTGATAGATAGAGGCCTATAAAAGCTGGGGTACTAACAAATTTTGCATCAGAACTCCATATAAAGGAAAGTATTGGTGGAAGGTATCTGTTGACATCATTGAGAATTGACAGTGCTACAATAATGTAGCACACATAAGAACTGCAACTAAACCTTCTCAACTTGTAACACAGATGCAGGAAAATGTATATGGTTAATTAAAAATCATATATATAACACATCAAAGAAAACTGGTACTAACACTGACCTTTCCTTCAAAAACAATTACAATTGTACATAAAACAACATAATTAATAATCTTTGGTGTGTTTTTTTATTTTATTTGTATTTTACAGTCTATAAAAAGATAATTGCAAATTGAATTTAAAAAATTAGAACTAGAAAATGGCACAATCACAAAATCCAGGTAAATAGTTAAAAAACATTTTCAAAACTATAAGAGACAGATTTTTCAAGTAAGTTTTTTGCAAAGAGTTTTAGAAAAAATAATGGAAAAAATAGAAACACGGTCAAAGTTAATACAATATGGGAAAGATCATTTATTTACTAGTAGGCGATAAGCCTGCAGAGACGGCAGTCTATGTTTAAAAAATACAAATACAAACCTCCAAGCTAATGTTACAAAAAATAAAAAATGTAAAATTACAGAAAAAAATAAACAAAGTTATCCAAAATAAAAAAATTAAAACCTAATCTAATACCCCTATAAAAATAAAAAAATCCCCCCAAAATAAAAGCACCCCCTAATCTAATACTAAACTACCAATAGCCCTTAAAATGGCCTTTTGTAGGGCAATGCCCTAAGTTAAACAGCTCTTTTACTTTAAAAAATTACTAATTACCAACCCAACAGTAAAACCCCCACCCAACCAACCCCCAAAATAAAAAAAATCTAACACTAAAAACACCTAAGCTACAAACCCCCTAATATTTTTTTTTCCCCGCCGGACTTCAGGAACGGTGAGTACCTATTTGGGGGTTAGACTTAGGGATTTAATGGGCTTGTAAAAGAGCTGAATGCCCCTTTAAGGTTAGAAAAAGCTGAATGCCCCTTTAAAGGCAATGCCCATACAAATGCCCCTTTAGGGGCAATGGGTAGTTTAGGTTTTTTTAGTGAGTTTTTTTATTTTGGGGGGGTTGTTGAGTGGGGGGGTTTACTGTTTGGGGGGACTTAGTTTTTTTAAAATGTAAAATAGCTGTTTAACTTAGTGCAATGCCCTACAGAAGGCCCTTATAAGTTTTTATTTGGGGGGGGGCTTTTTTATTTTTATAGGGATTAGGTTTATTTATTTTTTAAATTTTGATAATTTTGTTTATTTTTTTCTGTAATTTTAGAGTTTTTTATTTTTTGTAATTTTAGATTTTTTTTGTTTGTAATTTAATGTTAGGTTTTATTATTTTAATTGTAACTGAGTATTGTAGTTAATTTAGGGGGGCTTAGTAATTAAATTAGTTATTTGTGTTGTGGGGTGTTGGCGGTTTAGGAGTTATTAGGTTAATTAGGTTTATTGCGATGTGGAGGTTTGGCAGTTTACGCGTTGATAGGTTAATTAGGTTTATTGCAATGTGGGGGGTTGGCGGTTTAGGAGTTAATAGGTTAAATAGGTTTATTGCGATGTGGGGGGTTGGCAGTTTAGGGGTTAATATTTGAATTATGTTATTTGTGTTGTTTAATTTGCGATTTAGGGGTTAATTACTTGATGATTTTGCGATGTGGGGGTTGGCAGTTTAGGTTTTTATTAATACTTCATGCGGAAGGTTAGTTTTTTTTGTTATACTTCGTGTGGGTGGTTAGGTTTTTTGTTATTTTGTGCGGGCAGTTACGTGGTTTTTTTTATTTGTTGCGGGCGGTTACGTGTTTTTTCGTTATTTCGTTTGCCTACGCTGCATCCAGGTGGATTCCTTCGGTGGATTCTTTCACCACCCTGTCATTTTCGAATGGCCTTGCGCAGCCAACATTCCTTTGAGGATGCGTGCGTAACTGGCGACGGCGACGGACGCGATTATAGTATAGATTTTTGGCGATTGCCTAATATGTTAATTCATGATGATTGCAAGAAATAATTTCATGTTATTTAATTATTTTTTATCTTCTTAGAACAATTCACTGCAACCATAAATGAACATTGAGATTATCACAGTGTGTGTAAAAAAAAAAGTTTTGTATTATAATATACTAGTACTAAAGCCCGTGTACACGGGCCATTTTTTGCAGTACAGCGGTCCCACCCCTTGCTCTCTCCCCCCTCTCTTTTGCTTTCTCTACCCCCTCTCTTTTGCTTTCTCTCCCCCTCTCCTTTGCGCTCTCCCCTCTTTTGCTCTCTCTCTCCCCTCTTTTGTTCTCTCCCCCCTCTTTGGCTCTCTCCCCCCCCCTCTTTGGCTCTCCCCCCCCCTCTTTGGCTCTCTCCCCTCTTTTGCTCTCTCTCCTCTTTGGCTCTCTTTCCTCTTTGGCTCTCTCTCTCCCCCCTCTTTGGCCCTCCCCCCCTTTGGCTCTTCCCCCCCCTCTTTGGCTCTCTCTCCCCCCTCTTTGGCTCTCTCCCCTCTTTTGCTCTCTCTCCTCTTTGGCTCTCTCTCTCGCCCCTCTTTGGCTCTCTCTCTCCCCCCTTTTTGGCTCTCCCCCCCTTTGGCTCTCTCCCCCCCTTTGGCTCTCTGCCCCCCCTTCTCTTTGGCTCTCCCTCCCTCTTTGGCTCTCTCCCCCCCCTTTGGCTCTCTCCCCCCCCCCTTGGCTCTCTCCCCCCCCTCTTTGGCTCTCCCCCCCTCTTTGGCTCTCTCTCCCCCCTCTTTGGCTCTCTCCCCTCTTTTGCTCTCTCTACTCTTTGGCTCTCTTTCCTCTTTGGCTCTCTCCCCCCCCCTTTGGCTCTCCCCCCCCCCCCTTGGCTCTCTCCCCCCCCCTCTTTGGCTCTCCCCCCCTCTTTGGCTCTCTCTCCCCCCTCTTTGGCTCCCCCCCCCTTTGGCTCTCCCCCGCTTTGGCTCTCTCCCCCACTTTGGCTGTCTCCCCCACCCTCTTTGGCTCTCCCCCCTCTTTGGCTCTCTCCCCCCACTTTGGCTCTCTCCCCCCCCCCTTTGGGGCTCTCCCCCCCTTTGGCTCTCCCCTCCTCTTTGGCTCTCTCTCCTCCCTCTTTGGCTCTCTCTCCCCCCTGTTTGGCTCTCTCCCCTCTTTTGCTCTATCTCCTCTTTGGCTCTCTCTCTCCTCTTTGGCTCTCTTTCCTCTTTGGCTCTCTATCTCCCCCCTCTTTGGCTCTCTTTCCTCTTTGGCTCTCTCTCTCCCCCCTCTTTGGCCCTTCTGCTCCCTCTCTGGCTCTGTCTTAATTGAAAGCCTTTGCCTGTCTGGCCACGCCCCCATCATGGCACCCCGCCCAACCATGCCCCATCACGGCAACACCACCCGGCCACGCCCCTCACCGCACCTGGCCACACCCCTCGCGACGCACGGCCATGCCCCCATCACAACGCTCCCGGTCCCATCGGTCACGCTCCCTGAGTCCCTGACACTCCGCTTCAGCCTTGCTCTGTGCTGAGTGCTGAGTGTCAGGATCCAAACGGCCAGGTATGTTTGTCACGTGCAGTCTCTACTGCGCATGACTGCATCTGACAAACATACTTGGCCATTTATTATATAGGATTTATAGTAACAGACTGTCTGCCAGGGACTTTACCTCCATAGCTCTCTAGGGTTTTAAGGAAACACGCCCAAACTGTTGTCAAGTTTAAAAGGCCTGCGGCCTGATTATTTGCAGCTCACAGTAGAAATTGAGCAACTGATAATTTAGTCTTTATAAAGGACCTTTGTGCCATCACATATGGGGAATAGTTTTTATACGTCTATTGACATCAATACATTTGCACGCTTACTACGCTTATGGAAACAATTTCTTAATCCATCTTTATAGAACACAACTTTTAAACAAAAGATTAGGTCTGTCCCAGTTACAATTCTCATATTAAAACCTTTTATAGATTATTACAATCTAAATGCATAGAAGCATGAGAACACATTCTGAATACTGTTTCTCGAACCTAACTAAGGAGGAGAAATTAGCTGTTAAGACCCTCTCTAGTGATTATAATATTGTGATTCGCAAGGCAGACAAGGATTGACCTTGACTACTCATGCTACTGTTCTGAGATACATGTTCAGTTATCTGCTAGGTCCAGGTATAAGCCTTTGGAAGGTGACCCAATGATGACATATAAACAAGAGATTGATGCCATGATAAATTTGTATATATTAATCAAATACATTGGTCAGGATTTGAAACAATTTTTAACAATCAACTTTTCTGTTAAACTGATTATCTACATGATACCTAAGATACAAAACATTCAACTACCCACCTGGTAGACCCATAGTATCTGCAAGGGGGTCCCTTTTATATCCAATGGCAGAATATGTTGATTCTATTCTACCTTACATATGGCCTCCTTTGTGCGGGATTCTAGCAGTCTGAGCTATTACAACATATTGACATCATGAACACTGATATTTTGGTACCATGGACTTGACCAGTCCCTACACAGTCATCCCTCATGATACCGGTATTTAAGCAATAGGCCAGCAACTGGCCCAATATCCATATGTTAAGCTACCATCTGATTGTATTTTGGATTTGATAAGATTCTATTTCACATTATATTATTTCAAATTTGAATATAAGTTTTATTTACAGACAGCTGGAACAGTGATGGGTTCAAATATTGTGCCATCTTACATTAATTTATTTATGGACATTTTTGAACGTAACACACCCATCATTGCTACTTAGATCTTAAATTTAAAATATAGCCTAGATTTGATTAAGTACCTATATATTTGAATCTATAAGGACAATGATGTTTTGATGACAACTTTATAAAAGAAGGAAACAGATGGAAATAGCTTGCTACACCCATGGAGGTACCATCCACCATCAAAGTTGGCGTTATACCCAAGGCACAATTCCAACTATTGATCCCGAATAGCACCCATGCAAAATAAACTTGGATACAGTTACTTGATATGAGAAATAGGTTTATTGCCAGGGGTTATAATAAAAATGCTTCAAACTACTATGAGTGAAGTAACCTCAAACCCTGGGACATTAGATTCTTCAAAGATCAAGGCTGCTGATATACAGAGATTAATTTTCTTGACGCAGTATAGGGCTAGCTTATGGAGTGGAGTGCTATTTTGCGCTCCCGCTTGCACGTTAACATTGCTAATCCAATCACGTTTATTCAAATGTGCTAAACCTGACATGAAATTTTAATATTTCTTATTCCGATGTTCTTCACATAGAAAAATATGTTCTATTTATTGTTAAATAAATATTGCTCTATATATTATGATTTTATGGTCATATCGATATCTATACCTATATATCTATATGATTATTTATAGGTATAGATATATACAGATTTATATAGAAAAATAGAGAGAGTAGTTAATACCGCTATAAATTACTTATCGGTGCATCCCTTATATTGTAAAATATATATATGAAACTTAGAGAGAAAAATGAGGGCATCTAATAATACCCTAAATATAGAAGGGAAAAAACACAGCACACAAGATAAGTGAAAAAATCAGTTTTAATAAATTATTAAATAGATCCAAACGGCATTCGCCCATCTACGCCTTGTAGTACTGCATAGGGCAATCGTATCACAAACAAACATATATATACATAAATCTATACAGGGAAACCTCAAACAGTACATACACAGTATTTATAACTAGTAACTAGCCTGCATTTGGTCAGATACCAAATAGCCATATAAAATGCAAGCATAAATTGAATTGACTAATTATAGAGCCAGCTGAACTCCTGCATATGAACGAACAGACAGGGAATTGGACCGGAGTAAAAACCACAAACAAGGTCCCACAGCATATTAGATACAGACAATCTCGTTCCCAAGATTGACCAAAATTGACCACAGATCAAACTGCACATAAGGGCAGACATATAGTACAATAGTTGGTATATTTGCACTCATCATTGGGAATTAGTAACTGCAGATTCGGCTGTACATTGAATCATAAGTATATTGTTTGTGTGGAACAAGTTGCACTTATCTTAATGCGTATGTCAGCGTTCACATAGCCTTCAAACTCTGACACTCTCACTGGGCGTGACCTCAGTATAACAAATCGAGTGGAGGAGTGGCCTCAACTGCCACGACTTATCTTATTGGTTACAGACATCAAAGTCCATTCCTTATTGGCCCACAAAGTTTATGCTGAGGAAACAGAGTTATCCACACTCGATACAGTGTATCAGATCTTACCACAGATGTACCATAAATGTAACTTTATACATCCAACATTCATATATCATGCACAGCGAGTCTTACAGCAGATGTACTGATCTTTGTAACTGCTTGTGCTGCACACTCTGCAGCGAATAACCACCGTATCACAAAGGTCGAGAGTTATATTCCACACAGCAATATCTTGCTACAGGTGCAGATATACACAGCAGGCCATCAAATTTTCAAAGCTGGTCAGCCGTGCAGCTGATGGTTCCCACTTCTACGAACCTAGGAGATACTCAACTTACTCCACAAGTAAAGACACATAGGTGTCAAATACACAAAGTGCCAACACACGTTTCACCCCCACAATGGATATGCGTCACAGGGGCTCATCAGGGTATATTTGGTCCACTCTGGACCTCCTCCTTTTATAGCACCTGAGGCTATTTAATTAGGATACACCTTCTTGCACTTTCTTAAAGGAACATATCAGCACATACAATAAACGTATTTATTCCACTTCCCTTCTTACATAGTTAAACAAATGGGAGATATCTTCTCATTTTTCACACATAACACATAATTCCTGGTGTATTTTGTGATTTTCTATCTCCCAATGTTTGCTGGATATCTTCACCCTATTGATATGACATTCACCCTATTGGATATTCATGTATATACCATAAATATTCAAATCAAGCTGTGCATTACCTCAAATTCTTATACTGCACCTTACAGGAAACTAGCAAACTCCAATTTGTCATTTAAACCTGCAGGGATTTTAGTCCCCAATCTGTGAAACCATTTGGCTTCTATTTGAAGCAGTACTCTGTCGTTATCACCTCCACGACCATTTGTTATGCCCTTATAAATAACCACAAATTTAAGGGATTCCACTTCTCCATTATGTTTCAAATTAAAATGTCTAGCGATAATGGTATCTCTGGAATATAGAATATCATCCCGGTGCTCCTGTACCCGGTCCTTTATCAATCTCTTTGTTTTACCAACATAAAAGACCAGACAGGAGCAGCGTAAAAGATAGGCTACTCCTTCTGACTTACAATTGAAAAAAAACCTAATGTTATAGATCTTCTGATCAGAAACTGAAAACTGTTTGTTGATATCCTTGTGGACACAGTAGACACAGTGTCCACAAGGAAAACTGCCTTTTATCCCTCTGTCCTTTCTTAACCAATCAGAATTAGAAGGACCTCTCCTAAACTGACTTTTCACCAACATGTTCTTGAGATTTGGAGCTTTCTTAGCTACCATTAATGGGCCTTCTCCTACCACACTTTTGGTTCTTTCATCTAAAGTGAGGATATGCCAGTTTTGTTTCATTAAACTTCTTATTTTATCCAATTAGTTATTATAGCTAGAGATAAACCTGATCTTACTGTAGTCATTTTTTACTTTCTCTTTATATAATAGGTCATCTCTCGACAGGTTCCTTGTTCTCCATAATGATTTTTTATGCATTTATTAGAGTATCCCCTCTTTAGGAATCTCTCCCTCATAAGTGAGGCATGATAATCAAATTTCAAATTTCGAGAAACAATTCCTCCTGAGGTGAAGGAACTGGTCATACGGAATACCTCTCTTTAGGTGTTTCAGATGTTCACTTCTAGCATGCAGAATATTATTCATTGAATTGCTTTAACTAAAGTTTTTTGTAACAATAGAATTACCTTCCTTTCTTAAAATAAGATCCAAGAAGGCCAACTCGTTGTTATTAACTTCAGAGGTAAGGAGAATATTTTTGTCATTACAATTCAAAGTGACTACAAATGCTTCAAACTCACATATGGTGCCATCCCAGAGAACAAGGACACCATCCACATATCTTACCCACATTAGTACCTTTTCATCAAAGATGCCACTGTGGGTTTCAAAAATATCAAACAACTCCCATGCCCCCAAATGGAGGCAAGCATATGTGGGGGCACAAGCTGCCCCCATTGCTGTCCCCTTTATTTGGCGATATATTTTGCCATCAAAAGCAAAGACATTGTTTTTGAGAATAAACTCCAATAAGGAGATTACAAAATCAGTATGGTCCTTATATGAAGGACCCCTTGTCTCAAGGAACTTACTAATTGCTGACAGACCTACTTGATGGGATATTGAGGAATATAAGCCCTCCTCATCTAGAGATGCTAACAATGTATTCTCATTTACTAAAACTCCATCTACTTTCCTTAAGAGATCTGCTGTGTCCTTCACATAGGATGATAAAGTTGACAGGAAGGGACGGAGATATTTATCCACATAATCTCCAATGTTTTCAGAATTTCTCCCAATCCCCAAGACAATCGGTCTACCCGGGGGGGAATTTCATGTTTTTATGCTATTTTGGGGGCACATAGAAAACAGGCATTATTTGATGCTCTGGGTACAGGAATTGGAACTCTTTCTGAGAGATCACTCCCATACTTCTAGCCCTATTAAGAATCTTAAATAGGCAGGTTTGAATCTGGCCCAAGAGATTTGAATCTAACCTTACATATTGATTTTTATCAGACAATTGTCGTTTAATCTCATTTATGTAAAGGCTTTCGTCCATTATGACCAGATTCCCACCCTTATCCGCAGGCTTAATCACCAAACCACTAGCCATACTGAGTTCTTTGAGTGCCGTTCTCTCTCTTGGTTCCAAATTATCATCTGTCTGTTTAGATATCAAATACTCAATATCTTTTTCCATTCATTTTTCAAATAGATTGACTGGTGGAACCAGAGAAAGAGAGGGCATGAACTTAGATTTGAGTCTGAAGATCAGTTTTCACCCTTGTATATCTATTGTTGTAGGGGGGTCCTGTACATCTTCTTGCTCATTTTCAGCAAGGAGAAATTTCAAATCATCTAATGCTGGTTTGTCTTCTACACTTAAAACTGAGGGGGTTTCCTTTTGGGATTTCATAATTACTGATAGAACCACTTTCCTGGCAAACAGGTGGAGGTCTTTTATAATTTCAAATTTATCTATTGTTGCTGAAGGACAAAACGATAAACCCTTCTTTAACAATTTGCCAAATGTAAGGGAAATGTAGACAAGTCCTCATCTTTTGGGTTTGTTAATATCCCCTCCGACTCCCCCTTCCCTGGGGTCTCCCCCAGTTCTGGCCATACTGTTCTCCTCTCCCTCTGATCTGCCTGGTTTGGTACCATTTCTCCCTCATAGGTAGCCCAAATTGTTATTTTCCTTTTTCCTCCTCTCCTCCTTCTCCTCCTCCTTTTATCCCCAGGCCAGAGGAGTTTTTTTTTAGATGGACCAGATTCAGAGTCAGACATATATCAGTACCTGAGTCATAAGACCCTTATTGTGACTTATAGACATATACCCTTCCATTTTTATAGTCATCCTGGTCACGTCTAAGTTTTCTGCATTTCCTTGATTTAATCTCTATTTTCAGTTTGGAGATATTGTTGCTAGTTTCCCCATTTAATTTTAAATTGGGATCACTTTCAAAGTTATTTACTTTAATCAAGGCTTTCTCTGCTTCAGTTTTAACTTTTTCAAGCCATTTATTATTTCTTGTTATCATCATATTCATCAAATCCAAGGAAGTTGAGGAAAGTTTTTCATTCCACTCCTCCAGAAAGGACTCACCTTCCTCATCCTCCCTCATCCTCCCTTGAGGTTCCCCTGTATAGATTGATGTATATATATGTTTGTTTGTAATATGATTGCCCTATGCAGTGCTACAAAGCATAGATGGGCGAATGCTGTTTGGATGTATTTAATAGTTTATTAAAACAAATTTTTCACTTATCTTGTATGCTGTGTATTTTTCCTTCTATATTTTGGTTTATTATTAGATGCCCTAATTAATTTTTCTCTCTAAGTTGTATATATATATTTTATATATATATACATATATATATAGTAATATCTATTTTAAAATACTTAGAGCATAATCACTATGTCAAGAACATTGAATCATTAAATATTTAACGTACATAAACAGTTATACAGACATACGGCTAGATTACGAGTTTTGCGTTATGAGCGGCTCGGTGCTAACTTGCAAGTTATTTCCACCACTCACCTCGCTATAGCACTGCTATTACAGGTTTTCATAAACCCGGCATAAGCAGGCAATATGTCAGCGTTGAGCAAAATTGAGCTCCATACCACACGCAAATACCAGCGCTGCTTTGAGCTGGTTTTACGTGCTCGTGCACGATTTCCCCATAGACATCAATGGGGAGAGCCGGCTAAAAAAAAGCCTAACACCTGCAATAAAGGAGGGTAAAGCTCCGTAGCGCAGCCCCATTGATTCCTACGGGGAAAGAAAAGTTATGTTTACACCTAACATCCTAACATAAACCCTGAGTCTAAACACCCCTAATCTGCCGCCCCCGACATCGCCAATACCTACATTACACTTATTAACCCCTAATCTGCCACCCCTGACATCACCGCCACCTATCTACACTTATTAATCCCTAATCTTCCGACCCTGACTTCGCCGCTACCTACCCTAATCTGCCGCCTCCAATGTTGCCGCCACCTATCTACACTTATTAACCCCTAATCTGCCGCCACCTACATTGCCGCTACTATACTAAAGTTATTAACCCCTAACCCCTAAGTATAACTCTAACCCTAACACCAACTAACTTGAACATAATTAAAATAAATCTAAATAAAAATTACAATTAATACCTAACTAATAGTTACATTGTATCTATCTTAGGTTTTATTTTTATTTCACAGCTAAGTTTGTATTTATTTTAACTAGGTAGACTAGTTACTAAAAAGTTATTAACTATTTACTAGCTACCTAGCTAAAATAAATACAAATTTACCTGTAAAATAAAACATAATCTGAGTTGCACTAACACCTAACCTTACACTACAATTAAATAAATTACATTAATTAAATACAATTAACTAAAAAAAACCCTAAATTATGAAAAATAAAAAAGAAATGATCAAATATTTAAATTAATTACACCTAATCTAATAGCCCTATCAAAATAAAAAAGCCCCCCCCCCCCAAAAAAAAAAAAATAGCCTAAACTAAACTGCCAATGGCCCTTAAAAGGGCCTTTTGCGGTGCATTGCCCCAAATAAATCAGCTCTTTTACCTGTAAAAAAAAAAATACAAACAACTCCCCAACAGTAAAACCCACCACCCACACAACCAAACCCCCCCCAAATAAAATCTTATCTAAAAAAACCTAAGCTTCCCATTGCCCTGAAAAGGACATTTGGATGGGCATTGCCCTCAAAAGGGCATTTAGCTCTTTTTCAGCCCAAACCCTAAGCTAAAAATAAAATCCACCCAATAACCCTTAAAAAAACCTAACACTAACACCCGAAGATCCACTTACAGTTTTTGAAGACCGAACATCCATCCTCAACGAAGCCGGGAGAAGTCTTCATCCAAGTGGCAAGAAGTCCTCAATGAAGCTGGGAGAAGTCTTCATCCAAGCGGCAAGAAGTGGTCCTCCAGGTGGTAGAAGTCTTCATCCAGACGGCATCTTCTATCTTCATCCTTTGGAGGCGGAGCAGCTCCATCTTCAAGACATCCGGCGCGGAGCATCCTTTTCTGACGACGGCTCTTCAAGAATGAAGGTTCCTTCTATCAGCCAATCGGAATTAATGGTGAAAAATCCTATTGGCTGATGCAATCAGCCAATAGGATTAAGCTTAAATCGTATTGGCTGATCCAATCAGCCAATAGGATTGAGCTTGCATTCTATTGGCTGTTCGAATCAGCCAATAGAATGCGAGCTCAATCCTATTGGCTGATTGGATCAGCCAATAGGATTTTTTAACCTTTAATTCCGATTGTCTGATAGAATTCTATCAGCCAATCGGAATTCAAGGGATGCCATCTTGGATGACGTCATTTAAAGGAGCCTTCATTCTTCAAAAGGATTCGAAAGAAGAGGATGCTCTGCGCCGGATGTCTTGAAGATAGAGCTGCTCCACGTCGAAAGGATGAAGATAGAAGATGCCGTCTGGATGAAGACTTCTGCCCGCCTGGAGGATCACTTCTTGCCGCTTGGATGAAGACTTCTCCTGGCTTAGTTGAGGACTTCTGCCCACTTGGATGAAGACTTCTCATGGCTTCGTTAAGGATGGATGTCTGGTCTTCAAAAACTGTAAGTGGAACTTTGGGGGTTAGTGTTAGGTTTTTTTAAGGGTTTATTGGGTGGGTTTTATTTTTTGCTTAGGGTTTGGGTTGAAAAAGATCTAAAATGCCCTTTTAAGGGCAATGCCCATCCAAATGCCCTTTTCAGGGCAATGGAGAGCCTAGGTTTTTTTAGATAGGATTTTATTTGGGGGATTTGGTTGTGTGGGTGGTGGGTTTTACGGTGGGGGGGTTGTTTGTATTTTTTTTTACAGGTAAAGGAGATGATTTCTTTGGGGCAATGCTCCGCAAAAGGCCCTTTTAAGGGCCATTGGCAGTTTAGTTTAGGCTAGGGTTATTTTTTTATTTTGGGGGGCTTTTTTATTTTGATAGGGCTATTAGATTAGGTGTAATTAGTTTAAATATTTGATAATTTCTTTTTATTTTGTGTAATTTAGTGTTTGCTTGTTTTTGTAATTTAGTTAATTGTATTTAATTAATATAATTTATTTAATTGTAGTTTAAGGTTAGGTGTTAGTGTAAGACAGGTTAAGTTTTATTTTACAGGTAAATTTGTATTTATTTTATCTAGGTAGCTAATAAATAGTTAATAACTATTTACTAACTAGTCTACCTAGTTAAAATAAATAAAAACTTAGCTGTGAAATAAAAATAAAAACTAACGGCTAGATTACGAGTTTTGCGTTAAGCTGAAAAAGCAGCGTTAACAGATTCTAACGCTGCTTTTTCACTACCGCTGCTATTACGAGTCTTGCAGGTTTAGGGGCACCGCACACTTCTTTGGCCTTACCGCAAAACAACTTATGTAAACTTCATAAACCCTTTTTTCTATGGGACTTCCATAGCGCTGGTATTACGAGACTGTCCTGGGAGGCCAAAAAGTGAGTGGTACACCCTCTACCTCCAAGATTTGTAAAGCATTCTAAAGACAGTAGTTATGAGTTTTACACTACAACGCTGTAGCATAAAACTCATAACTAAAGTGCTAAAAAGTACACTAACACCCATAAACTACCTATTAACCCCCTCCCGCATTGCAAAATTTTTAACCCCTAATCTGCCACTCCGGACATCGCCGCCAATATAATAAACATATTAACCCCTAAACCGCCGCACTACCGCCTCACAAACACTAGTTAAATATTATTGACCAATAATCTGCCACCCCTAACATCGCTGCCACCTACATTATACTTATTAACCCCTAATCTGCTGTCCCCAACGTCGCCGCCACTATATTAAATGTATTAACCCCTAAATCTAAGTCTAACCCTAACACCCCTTAACTTAAATAAAATTTAAATAAATCTAAAGAAAATTACTATAATTAACTAAATTATTCCTATTTAAAACTAAATACTTACCTATAAAATAAACCCTAAGCTAGCTACAATATAACAAATAGTTACATTGTAGCTAACTTAGGGTTTATTTTTATTTTACAGGCAAGTTTGTATTTATTTTAACTAGGTAGAATAGTTATTAAATAGTTATTAACTATTTAATAACTACCTAGCTAAAATAAATACAAATTGACCTGTAAAATAAAACCTAACCTAAGTTACACTACCACCTAACACTACACTACAATTAACCCCTTAATGACAACTGACGTACCAGGTACGTCATGCATTAACAACCAGTTAATGACAATAGACGTACCTGGTACGTCAGTTGTCTAAGAGAGTGCTGGAAGCGATCGCAATCGCTTCCAGCAGCTCTCAGGGTATTGCAGTGATGCCTCCATATGGAGGCATCCTGCAATACCTTTTCAGAAGACTCCGATGCAGAGAGAGCCACTCTGTGGCCCTCTCTGCACCAGTAGCGATGGTGCCGGTTCATTGGTGGGTGGGAGCATAACAGGGAGGCGGGTGGGCGGCCCATCGCTACCCGGCATCCGGTTCCTGTAAGTGCAATGTGCACGCCGGGTGCCGGGAGAGTGCGGGGGTACGCGTGCGCGCGCAGGGGGGCGCGCGGGGGCGCGTGCGCGCGCGCGATTAGCTGGCCACTGACACCAATGAGCAGGGAAGAGGGGGGAAAAAAGAATTAAAAAAAATAAATATATAAGGATCTGGGAGGGGGAGGGGGTTGGGGTATTGTGGGGGGCTGCTACACTACAGAAAACATTAAAAAATTGCAAAAAAGATAAAAAAAACACTTGTTTTTGGGGCAAATTGGGTACTGGCAGACAGCTGCCAGTACCCAAGATGGCGGCAATTAGGTAGGGGAGAGGGTTAGAGAGCTGGGGGGGGGGGGATCATGGAGGTTGGGGCTAAGGCAGGGGTCCATCACAGCTAAAACATTTTATTTTTTTTTATTAAAAAAAAGAAAAACTCCTTTTATTTAGTACTGGCAGACTTTCTGCCAGTACTTAAGATGGCGGGGACAATTGTGGGGTGGGGGAGGGAAGAGAACTGTTTGGGAGGGATCAGGGGGTGGGATGTGTCAGGTGGGAGGCTGATCTCTACCCTAAAGCTAAAATTAACCCTGCAAGCTCCCTACAACCTACCTAATTAACCCCTTCACTGCTGGGCATAATTTACGTGTGGTGCGCAGCAGCATTTAGTGGCCTTCTAATTACCAAAAAACAATGCCAAAGCCATATAAGTCTGCTATTTCTGAACAAAGGGGATCCCAAAGAAGCATTTACAACCATTTGTGCCTTAATTGCAGAAGCTGTTTGTAAATAATTTCAGTGGGAAACCTAAAGTTTGTGACAAAATTTGTGAAAAAGTGAACTTTTTTTTTATTTGATGACATTTGGCGGTGAAATGGTGGCATGAAATATACCAAAATGGGCCTAGATCAATACTTTGGGTTGTCTTCTAAAAAAAAATATATACATGTCAAGGGATATTCAGGTATTCCTGACAGATATCAGGGTTCCAATGTAACTAGCGCTAATTTTGAAAAAAGTTGTTTGGAAATAGCAAAGTGCTACTTGTATTTATGGCCCTATAACTTGCAAAAAAAGTAAAGAACATGTAAACATTGGGTATTTCTAAACTCAGGACAAAATTTAGAAACTATTTAGCATAGGTGTTTTTTGGTGATTGTAGATGTGTAACAGATTTTGGGGGTCAAAGTTAGAAAAAGTGTGTTTTTTTCAATATTTTCCTCATATTTTATATTTTTTTTATAGGAAATTATAAGATATGATGAAAATAATGGTATCCTTAGAAAGTCCATTTAATGGTGAGAAAAACGGTATATAATATGTGTGGGTACAGTAAATGAGTAAGAGGGAAATTACAGCTAAACACAAACACCGCAGAAATGTAAAAATAGCCATTGTCATTAAGGGTAAGAAAATTGAAAAATGGTCCGGTCATTAAGGGGTTAAATAAATTAACTAAATTAAATACAATTAAATAAATTAAATTAAATTAGCTAAATCACAAATAAAAAAACAAATTACAGATCTTTAAACTAATTACACCTCATCTAATAGCCCTATCAAAATAAAAAAAGCCCCCCCAAAATAAAAAAAAAACCCTAGCCGGGGGATGCTTCCGGGCGGCGGCCATGATGGTCGCTTATTTCAGTAGCTGAAGAGTTGAGCATATCTATCCACCGCATATCGCTTAACTATGGCTCCATCTAGGATTAAAATGCACTTATTCTAAAATAGCAACATATGCTGAATGATTTGATCTGAAGTGGGTCGCCACCTTCTGCCCTGAAATACTGGAACGGCGAGGTACGCAGTGGAGGCCTTGAAGCAGGCCTGGCCTATGCCTAACCCCCCCCGGTTATCCGGGTATAGCAGCTTTGAAAGCTGTCCTTTTCCTTCACCACCTTGCAGCACATATTCTTCTGAGGATATACTCTCAAACTTCCCACTATCCGTTTTTCCGTTATCCGCCTTAATAACAGAAACATGGCATTTGAGGAGCGGCACCTTGCAGACATAATAGCTAACCTACTGGATATGCACTACCGGGATCTATCACATCTTATTACACACAGCTTTGGGACACTGGCACAGATGTGCACAGCCGCTGGGGAGAACCGGATGCATACAGCAGCTCCGTCGGAGCAAGAGCCTACTGAGCGGCATCTAATCCGTCTTGCCCCAACAACCAGGCAGGACGATAGGTCTCCTGCAATCACAACTGGCCTAGCAGTAGGAGAATGCTTAACATCCCTGGCACCAGACTCTGCAGATGCGGTAGACAACACGGTTGACGCTGAGACTGCTCAGGGCGATGGCTCTGGGGTCCGGCGACAGCCCTTGGTAAAGCGGCTCATACTGGGCAGAGCCTGCAGGCCTGGAAACTGCTCAGGGTCCCTTGAGGAGGAATGCGGAGCTCCGGAGCTGAGACAGATGGGCCTAGAGATCCCTGGAAGAACTGTGAGTAGGCGAAACAAAGAAAAGAAGCTGATGCAACGCTCCGCTCAGCCCCGCGATGTACTGGCCCAACACACATACCCGACAGCTCACACCTCTCCTATAGTGAACTCTGGGCCTACTTGTGCACAGCCTGGGCCTTTGAGATTACGCTCGGTTGGTCTGGGACTTAGCATCTACTATTTTTCCTATGGCATGCTCTTAGGAGACGCACATCCCTCACTCCGGTCCAGGAATAGACCGGACCTCACAAAGAGAGACAGGACTGGAGTGGGTTAAACTTTTTCCATGCAGTGGTGGGTTGTTGCTTTGGAACATTGACTCTATCACCATACTGCAGTTCCTGCAATAGATAACCTGACCCCATACTTACCGGTGTCCCCTATAAGGTTCTCTACCGAGACTTTGCACTGGTAGCCCGGAGGGTACTGGACTTTATGCTTCAAGGGCATCCCTATGCTAGTTTGTAGATCCACATCACCCTCCTACCATCCCAGTGACTTTACATATGAGGACATTGTCCGAAATTAGATGGTCACCCCTGTTTATTGAAGGTTTTTTAACTCTGAAATTGTTGTCTGATGATAGTTGGCCAGGCTGGCCATAATTTGCTTTGTTTAACCCAATATTTCTATTTTGTTTAAAACATATAAGAATATAATAATTTACAGCAGATAGGTGTCAGGAATGTCATATGTTTAGAGAGGCTGCTGCTTATCACCCACTAGTTACACCCTTCCCTTGTATATCTTGGGGACACATTCATGTTAGTATGGTAATCTTCATAGCTTTTAACATCTCCAATGCTGACCACTTCTTTGCTAATACCCTGCTAGTTCACTTAGGCTAGATGTATATGTAGCAGTATTTAATTATCACAAGTCTAATCTAAAGCAAGTGCAGATTCTCAGTAAGCAGAGTATTACACTTCACCATAATAGGCATAGTGTGAATTCACATGGAGTATATAATAACTATGCTAGTCACTATTTGATAATTTATACTACTGGGTTTTATGCTTAGGTTTGCCTGTATTGGTGACTTATGAACATTTAATTGAGGTTTCCAGTTTGGTGGATAACTACTAAAAAGGCAGGTTTGTTTTAGACGGTGTATTTCCCTACTCTCATAACACTTTAGGCTAATCCAGGTCTAATGTTAAGTCATATTGCCTACGGCCGAGGCAGCATAGACACAGTTTATATATAATACACCAAAACAAAGTTGACCTGATTATACTTCAATGCATATGCATTCCCCTATCTCAATAGGCTAATCTAAGAGACATAAGATATATACTACCCTTTATGCTGATTTCACCATGCAGAATCCAATGCTAAAATTGGTGAAACTACGTTAGTTATTTTTAAAATTAAGATAATTGTCCCAGCTTGCTTATGAAGATGTATTCGCTCCTAGCACCCTAACTAAACATTAAACGTTAGCAATAACAGGGAGATATTCTACCTATAATATTGTGCTGCCAGAAATGTAGCTTTTGCTCTGCCAAGTTTTCACATTTTATTATTTCAAAGGTCCAAGAGTGACCGCTTGTATCATTTTCTTTCCTCCCCTGTGTCATTCGAACTTTCCTAAGCCCATGAGTGGCTCTATGTAGTTATGGAGGAAATTACAGTTTATATAAAATGAGGTTTCATTTACATGTTTACTAATGTTGATTACCTTGGAGTACTTTGGTTTTCAGATACGCCAACATATAGGTACTGAAAATAATCTGTATATGTTTTACGTAGCCGTAATGTAATATTTCTGGTTGTGTCTTTTCCTGATGTTGATTTATGTATATTTTTCATTCATTGTACTTGCAAAAAAAAACCTCAATAAAAATTGAATTTAAAAAAAAAAAAAAAAAAACCCTAGCCTAAACTAAACTATCAATAGCCCTTAAAAGGGCCTTTTGCAGGGCATTGCCCCAAAGTAATCAGCTCTTTTACGTGTAAAAAAAATACAAACAACCCCCCAACAGTAAAACCCACCACCCACACAACCAGCCCCTCAAATAAAATACTAACTAAAAAAACTTAAGCTCCCCATTGCCCTGAAAAGGTCATTTGGATAGGCATTGCCCTTAAAAGGGCAGTTAGCTCTTTTGCAAGCCCAAAGCCCTAATCTAAAAAAGAAACCCACCCAATACACCCTTAAACAAATCCTAACACTAACCCCCAAAGATTCACTTACCGGGAGAAGTCTTCATCCAAGCGGCAAGATGTCCTCAATGAAGCCGGCAGAAGTGCTCCTCCAGATGGGCAGAAGTGGTCCTCCAGACGGGCAGAAGTCTTCATCCAGATGGCATCTTCTATCTTCATCCTTCCGACGTGGAGCGGGTTCATCTTCAAGACATCCGACGTGGAGCATCCTCTTCAAAACGACGGCTTCTTCGTAATGAATATCTCTTTAAGTGACATCATTCAAGATGGCGTCCCTTAGATTCCAATTGGCTGATAGAATTCTATCAGCCAATCGGAATTAAGGTAGAAAAAATCCTATTGGCTGATGCAATCAGCCAATAGGATTGAGCTGGCATTCTATTGGCCGTTCCAATCAGCCAATATAATGCAAGTGAAATCCTATTGGCTGATTGGATCAGCCAATAGGATTGAAGTTCAATAATATTGGCTGATTGCATCAGCCAATAGGATTTTTTCTACCTTAATTCCGATTGGCTGATAGAATTCTATCAGCCAATCGGAATCTAAGGGACGCCATCTTGGATGACGTCACTTAAAGAGATATTCATTACGAAGAAGCCGTCGTTTGAAGAGGATGCTCCATGTCTGATGTCTTGAAGATGGACCCGCTCCGTGCCGATAGGATGAAGATAGAAGATGCCGTCTGGATGAAGACTTCTGCCCGTCTGGAGGACCACTTCTGCCCGTCTGGAGGACCACTTCTGCTGGCTTCATTGAGGACATCTTGCCGCTTGGATGAAGACTTCTCCCGGTAAGTGAGTCTTCGGGGGTTAGTGTTAGGATTTTTAGAGTGTGTTTTGGGTGGGTTTATTTTTTAGGTTAGGGCTTTGGGCCTGCAAAAGAGCTAAATGCCCTTTTAAAAGCAATGCCCATCCAAATGCTTTTTTCAGGGCAATGGGGAGCTTAGGTTGTTTTAGTTAGTATTTTATTTGGGGGGTTGGTTGGTTGTGTGGGTGGTGGGTTTTACTGTTGGGGTGGTTGTTTGTATTTTTTTTTACAGGTAAAAGAGCTGATTACTTTGGGGCAATGCCCTGCAAAAGGCCTTTATAAGGGCTTTTGATAGTTTAGTTTAGGCTAGGTTTTTTTGTGTGTGGGGGGGCTTTTTATTTTGATAGGGCTATTAGATTAGGTGTAACTAGTTTAAAGATCTGTAATTTGTTTTTTATTTTCTGTAATTTAGTGTTTTTTGTTGTTGTGATTTAGCTAATTTTATTTAATTAATTGTCTTTAATTTAGTTAATTTATTTAATTGTATTTAATTTAGTTTATTTGTGTTTAGACTCAGGGTTCATGTTAGGGTGCTAGGTGTAAACATAAAAAGTGTTTCCCCATAGGAATCAATGGGGCTGCGTTACTGAGTTTTACGCTGCTTTTTTGCAGGTGTTAGACTTTTTCTCAGCCGGCTCTCCCCATTGATGTCTATGGTGAAATCGTGCACAAGCACCTACGACCAGCTCACCGCTAACTTAAGCAGCGCTGGTATTGTAGTGCGGTATGGAGCACAATTTTGCTCTACCCTCACTTCTTGCCTTTTAACGCCGGGTTTGTAAAAACCTGTAATACCAGTGCTGTCGGTAAGTGAGCGGTGAGAAAAAAACTGCTCGTTAGCACTGCATAGCTCCTAACGCAAAACTCGTAATCTGGCCGTAAGATTGTAGCTAGCTTACGGCTAGATTTAGAGTTTTGTCGGTAAGGACCCGCGTAGCTAACGCTGGCTTTTTTCTGGCCGCACCATAAAGATAACTCTGGTATTGAGAGTCCACAGAAAGGCTGCGTTAGGCTCCAAAAAAGGAGCGTAGAGCATATTTAACGCAACTGCAACTCTCGATACCAGAGTTGCTTACGGACGCGGCCAGCCTCAAAAACGTGCTCGTGCACGATTCCCCCATAGGAAACAATGGGGCTGTTTGAGCTGAAAAAAAAACTAACACCTGCATAAAAGCCGCGTTCAGCTCCTAACGCAGCACCATTGTTTCCTATGGGGAAACACTTCCTACGTCTGCACCTAACACTCTAACATGTACCACGAGTCTAAACACCCCTAACCTTATACTAATTAACCCCTATTCTGCCGCCCCCGCTATTGCTGACCCCTGCATATTATTATTAACCCCTAATATGCCGCTCCGTAAACCGCCGCTACTTACATTATCCTTATGTACCCCTAAGCTGCTGCCCATAACACCGCCGACCCCTATATTATATTTATTAACCCCTAATCTGCCCCCCTCAACGTCGCCTCCACCTGCCTACACTTATTAACCCCTAATCTGCCGAGCGGACCTGAGCGCTACTATAATAAAGTTATTAACCCCTAATCCGCCTCACTAACCCTATAATAAATAGTATTAACCCCTAATCTGCCCTCCCTAACATCGCCGACACCTAACTTCAATTATTAACCCCTAATCTGCCGACTGGAGCTCACCGCTATTCTAATAAATGTATTAACCCCTAAAGTTAAGTCTAACCCTAACACTAACACTCCCCTAAATTAAATATAATTTTAATCTAACGAAATTAATTAACTCTTATTAAATAAATTATTCCTATTTAAAGCTAAATACTTACCTGTAAAATAAATCCTAATATAGCTACAATATAAATTATATTTATATTATAGCTATTTTAGGATTAATATTTATTTTATAGGTAACTTTGTATTTATTTTAACCAGGTACAATAGCTATTAAATAGTTAAGAACTATTTAATAGCTAAAATAGTTAAAATAATTACAAAATTACCTGTAAAATAAATCCTAACCTAAGTTACAATTAAACCTAACACTATACTATCATTAAATTAATTAAATAAAATACCTACAATTACCTACAATTAAACCTAACACTACACTATCAATACATTAATTAAATACAATATCTACAAATAACTACAATGAAATAAACTAACTAAAGTACAAAAAATAAAAAAGAACTAAGTTACAAAAAATAAAAAAATATTTACAAACATAAGAAAAATATTACAACAATTTTAAACTAATTACACCTACTCTAAGCCCCCTAATAAAATAACAAAGACCCCCAAAATAAAAAAAATGCCCTACCCTATTCTAAATTACTAAAGTTCAAAGCTCTTTTACCTTACCAGCCCTGAACAGGGCCCTTTGCGGGGCATGCCCCAAGAAGTTCAGCTCTTTTGTCTGTAAAAAAAAACATACAATACCCCCCCCCCAACATTACAACCCACCACCCACATACCCCTAATCTAACCCAAACCCCCCTTAAATAAACCTAACACTAAGCCCCTGAAGATC
This sequence comes from Bombina bombina, assembly GCF_027579735.1. Classification (NCBI taxonomy): domain Eukaryota; kingdom Metazoa; phylum Chordata; class Amphibia; order Anura; family Bombinatoridae; genus Bombina; species Bombina bombina. Next base: position 305,250,838 of record NC_069500.1, on the reverse strand, counting down.
ATCCTACCTTGTCTTCACCATACCAGGTTCACCGATCGGTCCTGGCTCCAAAATCTTCATCCAACCCAAGCGGGGGCTGGCGATCCATCATCCGGTGGCTGAAGAGGTCCAGAAGAGGCTCCAAAGTCTTCATCCTATCCGGGAAGAAGAGGCGATCCGGACCGGCAACCATCATCTTCCAAGCGGCATCTTCTATCTTCATCCGATGAGGACCGGCTCCATCCTGAAGACCTCCACCACAGACCCATCTTCATCCGGCGACGTCCAACTGAAGAATGACGGTTCCTTTAAGGGACGTCATCCAAGATGGCGTCCCTCGAATTCCGATTGGCTGATAGGATTCTATCAGCCAATCGGAATTAAGGTAGGAATATTCTGATTGGCTGATGGAATCAGCCAATCAGAATCAAGATCAATCTGATTGGCTGATTGGATCAGCCAATCGGATTGAACTTGATTCTGATTGAACTTGATTCTGATTCTTGATTCTGATTGAACTTGATTCTCAATTCAGACACGACTCTAAATACCGGAGTTAGAAAGATCCCATTGATAACGTAGGTGGTGGCTCTTTGCGGTCGGCAGATTAGGGGTTAATTATTGTAGGTAGCTGGCGGCGACGTTGTGGGGGGCAGGTTAGGGGTTAATAAATATAATATAGGGGTCGGCGTGTTAGGGGCAGCAGATTAGGGGTACATAAGTATAACATAGGTGGCGGTCGGCAGATTAGGGGTTAAAATTTTTTAATTGAGTGGCGGCGATGTAGGGGGACCTCGGTTTAGGGGTACATAGGTAGTTTATGGGTGTTAGTGTACTTTAGAGCACAGTAGTTAAGAGCTTTATAAACCGGCGTTAGCCCAGAAAGCTCTTAACTACTGACTTTTTTCTGCGGCTGGAGTTTTGTCGTTAGAATTCTAACGCTCACTTCAGAAACGACTCTAAATACTGGAGTTAGAAAGATCCCGTTGAAAAGATAGGATACGCAAATGACATAAGGGGATCTGCGGTACAGAAAAGTCGCGGCTGCAAAGTGAGCGTTAGACCCTTTCCTGACTGACTCCAAATACCGGCGGTAGCCTAAAACCAGCGTTAGGAGCCTCTAACGCTGGTTTTCACGGCTACCGCCAAACTCTAAATCTAGGCCTAAGAAAGGGAAAGAATATGTCAGCACATAAAAAACAAGTATCACATACATATATATATCATACATATACTTCTACCTCAGCTTGCTTATAATAACAAATTTAACACTGGAAAAAAGTGTATAGATACTTTACGGAATAGAAATATACAGGCGCTCTACGTGAGCCACACAGAATCCCAAAATAATGTAAAAAGTAAAAACAACAGAGGTGCTAATTGTCTATATAAAGCTGTAAGTAATACTAACCGGCTTATTTATGTTAAAAGCTAAGCTCGTATATAAAAATTAGATAAAACTCATATATACCTTGTTATTATATCATATATTGTATTATGCTATTATGCTAAGGAGATATACAACCTGACGCCCAAGGAAGGAAATGGGTCTGTCCAGAAAATACAAATATAGTATTGATTTGTCACAGTTCACTTTGATTTATTTTCCTTTTTTCCTTGTTAGTAGATCACAGTAAAGTGTTACACACTGCAGGCAAAGTATCCAATGATAAGTAAGCTTGTGTCGGGTGCTGCTCTTTGATCTGTTGCCTCTTGTGCTTCAGATGAGAAATGCAGAAATCTAAGAAAAAAAGAAAAAGCGCATCCTCCGATTCAAGTGATAGAATTTATTAACAACAAAATAAGCGCTAACAATATGCACTTACAAGATTAAAAATTAATTGAGCCTGTAGAGTAACCTTTCCAGCTGCCGCTGAAAGGGACTGTCTTATGCTTCCTCCCAAGAACACCGCTCACACCTGCAATCCTGCAATTTCAGTATGCGGTTCGTTTTTTACCCTGAAGTGTCATCCAAGTCTGTGAAGGGTAACAGCGGGTTGGTCGTTTGCAAAGACAGAGTTCTTTGTCTGAAGTTTAATGAAAATGTTGGTCCTTGATCCTCAACGCGTTTCCCCCGACCCGGTCGGGCTTTCTCAAGAGGTGATAGTCTGGTTTGGTGACTGAGCACTCGCAGGCTTTTTTTGGTTTGTAACAATAACGCCCCCAGGTTGAAACAACCAATCAGTGCGGTCTCAGTAGTGACGTTGCCGGAGACTGTCCAAACTCCGATATTGAGCACAGTCTGTTAGCTGGAATAGTCTCTATGCTTTACATATGATTCCACAAAATAATAGCCATCTGTTTCATATATATCAATAACATTCCATTATATACACACTTCAACAAAGTATCTAAATTTGGCATTGGAAACATATGAACAAAGAACATTGCAGAAAAAAATATCTTAAAAGTTACGATAAGAAAATCATAAATACATTTTCAAAATAATATTATAATGCATATAAATACTCGAATACCTAAATACATTGTGAGTTCTAAAATTAATAAAAAATTCATTTTTTATAAACTGTATAATCTGTCATATTAACTTTAATAGATACGATCTTAGGAAATTCTGATTTTACACTTACTATCTATTAATTGATATTCCTATCTTTATCAAAATATTTTAAAACTCGCCTATAATTATTTAAAATATTTTTTTAAACAAATTAAAATGTAGAAAGTAAAAAAGATTCAGTTTAAAACCCTAAAATTTATATTAGATCTATCTGAATGTGTCTTAATCACATAAAAGCCTGAATATCTAGATCTACGTTTAACCCTTTTGGTACTGAGCTATTTAATTTATATATCCAGTATGTTTCTTGCTTTCTTAATTGTAGTAGTCTATTATCCACTGATGGTGGTATCCAATCAATGACCTGAATTTTTAGGGACCTAGGGTCACAGTTATGAGTCTCTACGAAGTGTTTTGATACACTGTGTTTCATTAATTCAATTTTAATATTGTATAGGTGTTCACTAAAGCGTCTTCTTATTTTCCTTTTAGTACGGCCTACATACTTTAGGCCACACCCACAGGTGAGAAGATATACTACATATATAGCATCACAATTATTTTTAAATGTGATTTCAAATTCCTGAGAATGACCTGGATTACTGAATTTGATAGAGGGATTAATATGAGTACACATACTACATCTGGATTTACCGCATCTTTTTGTCCCTTTTTGGTTGGATAACCAGTTACTGTTATTACTATTGGTAGTAGTAATGCTCTTTAATTTACTGGGTGCTAAAATATTTTTTAAGTTCCTGCTTTTTTTATATATAATTTTTGGATATTCATTCAATGTGGATCCTAGAATTGGATCAGCTCTTAAGATTGGCCAGTGTTTATTCAAAATTTTTTGAATTAGGTGTGAACCCTCAGTGAAAGTAGTGATAAATTTTGCATCTTTATTAATATCACTATTCTCTTTTTGTTCCCCCGTGACTTTGTTCTTTATTGTATTATTTTTGTATTTTAGTAGATCTTTTCTATCTTGATTTAATGCTCGTGATTTAGCAGTTTGTAATAAACTGTTTTTATACCCTTTCTCAATGAACTTGTCATCTAGAATTCTTGCTTCATTTTCAAAATCCCTCATGTTACTACAATTTCTCCTAACTCTTAGATATTGGCTATAGGGAACATTTTCTATCCAGCTCTTTTTATGATTACTACTGGCATTTATAAAGCTGTTTTTCTCTGTAGGCTTTCTATAGTTCTTGACCGATACCTGATTCTGTTCATCCTTAAAAAGTATTAGATCTAGAAATTCTATTTGATCCTGAGAGTGTTTTGCTGTGAATTTTAGATTATAACTATTATTGTTCAAATAGTTATAGAATTCCAAAATACTCCCTACAGTGCCCTTCCAGATAATTACAATATCATCTATATATCTATTGTAATATTGAATATTGGCACTGTAGGGATTATTTGTCCAAATATGTTTTAGTTCAAACCCATTAACGTACAAATTGGCATAGGATGGGGCAAATGTTGTCCCCATCGCTGTGCCTCTCTGTTGTAAATAGCATTTATCTTCAAATTTGAAAGAATTGTGTGTTAATATGAATTTTATACTGTCAATTAGGAATTCTATATGTTCAGTTGGAATCCTCCATCTACTTAATTGTGATCTGACCTCCTCCACACCTGCATCATGTGGGATGCAGGTGTAGAGAGAGGACACATCACAAGTTACCCACCAAAAATTATCATCCCAGGATATCCCTTCATATATTTGTATTACTTCTAGGGTGTCCTTGACATATGCTCTAGTTCTTTTTACAATGGGCTGGAGATAGTAGTCAACATATTTTGACAAGTTATCACACAAGGACCCTATACCAGACACAATAGGTCTTCTGGGTGGATTGATAGGGTCCTTGTGGATTTTAGGAAGGTGGTAAAAGATAGATTGTTTGGGGAAGGGTTCGTATAGATATCGATATTCCTCATTCGTTAAAATTCCATTGTTTTTGGCTGATATTAATAACCTGTTTAATTCAAGAATAAATCTAGGGGTAGGATCAATATCTAGAACAAGGTAAGTTTCTGTGTCACCCAGTAGATTATAAGCTTCTTTCAAATACTCAGCCCTAGACTGGATAACCACCCCCCCCTCCCTTATCTGCTGCAGGTATGACCACATTATTATTTTCAGATAGTTTTTTTAAAGATTTCCTCTCTAAAATACTCAAATTATCCCGATGTTTATTTATACTATAAATAAACATCGGGATAATTTGAGTATTTTAGAGAGGAAATCTTTAAAAAAACTATCTGAAAATAATAATGTGGTCATACCTGCAGCAGATAAGGGAGGGGGGTGGTTATCCAGTCTAGGGCTGAGTATTTGAAAGAAGCTTATAATCTACTGGGTGACACAGAAACTTACCTTGTTCTAGATATTGATCCTACCCCTAGATTTATTCTTGAATTAAACAGGTTATTAATATCAGCCAAAAACAATGGAATTTTAACGAATGAGGAATATCGATATCTATACGAACCCTTCCCCAAACAATCTATCTTTTACCACCTTCCTAAAATCCACAAGGACCCTATCAATCCACCCAGAAGACCTATTGTGTCTGGTATAGGGTCCTTGTGTGATAACTTGTCAAAATATGTTGACTACTATCTCCAGCCCATTGTAAAAAGAACTAGAGCATATGTCAAGGACACCCTAGAAGTAATACAAATATATGAAGGGATATCCTGGGATGATAATTTTTGGTGGGTAACTTGTGATGTGTCCTCTCTCTACACCTGCATCCCACATGATGCAGGTGTGGAGGAGGTCAGATCACAATTAAGTAGATGGAGGATTCCAACTGAACATATAGAATTCCTAATTGACAGTATAAAATTCATATTAACACACAATTCTTTCAAATTTGAAGATAAATGCTATTTACAACAGAGAGGCACAGCGATGGGGACAACATTTGCCCCATCCTATGCCAATTTGTACGTTAATGGGTTTGAACTAAAACATATTTGGACAAATAATCCCTACAGTGCCAATATTCAATATTACAATAGATATATAGATGATATTGTAATTATCTGGAAGGGCACTGTAGGGAGTATTTTGGAATTATATAACTATTTGAACAATAATAGTTATAATCTAAAATTCACAGGAAAACACTCTCAGGATCAAATAGAATTTCTAGATCTAATACTTTTTAAGGATGAACAGAATCAGGTATCGGTCAAGAACTATAGAAAACCTACAGAGAAAAACAGCTTTATAAATGCCAGTAGTAATCATAAAAAGAGCTGGATAGAAAATGTTCCCTATAGCCAATATCTAAGAGTTAGGAGAAATTGTAGTAACATGAGGGATTTTGAAAATGAAGCAAGAATTCTAGATGACAAGTTCATTGAGAAAGGGTATAAAAACAGTTTATTACAAACTGCTAAATCACGAGCATTAAATCAAGATAGAAAAGATCTACTAAAATACAAAAATAATACAATAAAGAACAAAGTCACGGGGGAACAAAAAGAGAATAGTGATATTAATAAAGATGCAAAATTTATCACTACTTTCACTGAGGGTTCACACCTAATTCAAAAAATTTTGAATAAACACTGGCCAATCTTAAGAGCTGATCCAATTCTAGGATCCACATTGAATGAATATCCAAAAATTATATATAAAAAAAGCAGGAACTTAAAAAATATTTTAGCACCCAGTAAATTAAAGAGCATTACTACTACCAATAGTAATAACAGTAACTGGTTATCCAACCAAAAAGGGACAAAAAGATGCGGTAAATCCAGATGTAGTATGTGTACTCATATTAATCCCTCTATCAAATTCAGTAATCCAGGTCATTCTCAGGAATTTGAAATCACATTTAAAAATAATTGTGATGCTATATATGTAGTATATCTTCTCACCTGTGGGTGTGGCCTAAAGTATGTAGGCCGTACTAAAAGGAAAATAAGAAGACGCTTTAGTGAACACCTATACAATATTAAAATTGAATTAATGAAACACAGTGTATCAAAACACTTCGTAGAGACTCATAACTGTGACCCTAGGTCCCTAAAAATTCAGGTCATTGATTGGATACCACCATCAGTGGATAATAGACTACTACAATTAAGAAAGCAAGAAACATACTGGATATATAAATTAAATAGCTCAGTACCAAAAGGGTTAAACGTAGATCTAGATATTCAGGCTTTTATGTGATTAAGACACATTCAGATAGATCTAATATAAATTTTAGGGTTTTAAACTGAATCTTTTTTACTTTCTACATTTTAATTTGTTTAAAAAAATATTTTAAATAATTATAGGCGAGTTTTAAAATATTTTGATAAAGATAGGAATATCAATTAATAGATAGTAAGTGTAAAATCAGAATTTCCTAAGATCGTATCTATTAAAGTTAATATGACAGATTATACAGTTTATAAAAAATGAATTTTTTATTAATTTTAGAACTCACGATGTATTTAGGTATTCGAGTGTTTATATGCATTATAATATTATTTTGAAAATGTATTTATGATTTTCTTATCGTAACTTTTAAGATATTTTTTTCTGCAATGTTCTTTGTTCATATGTTTCCAATGCCAAATTTAGATACTTTGTTGAAGTGTGTATATAATGGAATGTTATTGATATATATGAAACAGATGGCTATTATTTTGTGGAATCATATGTAAAGCATAGAGACTATTCCAGCTAACAGACTGTGCTCAATATCGGAGTTTGGACAGTCTCCGGCAACGTCACTACTGAGACCGCACTGATTGGTTGTTTCAACCTGGGGGCGTTATTGTTACAAACCAAAAAAAGCCTGCGAGTGCTCAGTCACCAAACCAGACTATCACCTCTTGAGAAAGCCCGACCGGGTCGGGGGAAACGCGTTGAGGATCAAGGACCAACATTTTCATTAAACTTCAGACAAAGAACTCTGTCTTTGCAAACGACCAACCCGCTGTTACCCTTCACAGACTTGGATGACACTTCAGGGTAAAAAACGAACCGCATACTGAAATTGCAGGATTGCAGGTGTGAGCGGTGTTCTTGGGAGGAAGCATAAGACAGTCCCTTTCAGCGGCAGCTGGAAAGGTTACTCTACAGGCTCAATTCATTTTTAATCTTGTAAGTGCATATTGTTAGCGCTTATTTTGTTGTTAATAAATTCTATCACTTGAATCGGAGGATGCGCTTTTTCTTTTTTTCTTAGTATAGATACTTTAGCTTCCAAAGTAGGACAGAATCAGAAGTTTCCATAATAAAATTATGATAAATATCCCCAAAAGAAAGATCTGCAAAAAGAGAGCAATTACATTATCCCCTCTTAAGGAACCTTCATCAAAAAATATGCATCAACTATAGGAAAATGTGCACCAAACAAATGCCCATAACTAAGGAAATAATTAGCCAAAACCAACAACACACGTGCGGTATGTGCTTGCGGGCATGCACATGTAGGTGATAAATTTTTTTAAAAAATTGCGTTTCTGAGGGGGCAACACATATAAAATAAAAGAATGCCTCCCTATAAAGTCTATGAGCTCTTCAAATAAATGAGGGGTAATTTAATAATCATCTTTCTCAAGACCATATATACTGCAAACAATTATAATCTTGCCCAAATATAAGGTTAATAGAGTGTTTGAAAAATTAAACAATGCTTAACAATAACACTCTCCTGCTAGAAACACTAACAGGAAACCAGTCCAGTACTAATAACATATCAGCAGAGGACATTTTATAGGAGTAATCTGTAGACCCAGTAGAGAGAGGCAAAAAAAAAGTCCCTGTGACATCCATGGGAGGTCAGTGACTAAAATTCTCATGGAAAATAAAAAAATAGTGACCATGGGGCCTAGTTATCAAGCCGTCAACCTCAAATACGCTGGAATTCCGCAGCGTATTTGTGGAGAGGCTGATTCGCCTTAGTTATCAAAGGCTCGAGACCGGCAAAAGTAGAATTCAGTCCGACACAGATCGATTCTTACGTCACTCCAGATGTTCCGCACACAAGCAGGTACGCTCGGCACTTTTACGGCCCAGCGTACCTGGTTTTCAATCCGCCACCCCTGGAGGCGGCGGATCCCATAGGAATCAATGGGAGTCTGACCATAGCGAAAGTACAAGTTCGCTGCTGACAGACATCCCATTGATTTCTATGGGAGCTGTCTACACCTAACACCCTAACATGTACCCCGAGTCTAAACACCACTAATCTGACCCCCCCTCAACCGCCGCAAATAAATAAAGTTATTACCCCCTAAACCGCCGCTCCCGGAGCCCACCGCAAGCTACTCTATACATATTAACCCCTAAACCGCCGCTCCCGGAGCCCACCGCAAGATACTCTATACATATTAACCCCTAAACCGCCGCTCCCTGAACCCGCCGCAACCTATATTAAATGTATTAACCCCTATCCTGCCCCCCCTACACCGTCGCCACCTATAATAAATTTATTAACCCCTAATCTGCCCCCCCTACACCGTTGCCACCTATAATAAATTTATTAACCCCTATCCTGCCCCCCACTACGCCGCCGCCACTGTCATAAAATTATTAACCCCTAAACCTAAGTCTAACCCTAACCCTAACGCCCCCCTAACTTAAATATTAATTAAATTAATCTAAATAAATTAACTCTTATTAAGTAAATGAATCCTATTTAAAACTAAATACTTACCTTTGAAATAAACCCTAATATAGCTACAATATAAATAATAATTATATTCTAGCTATCTTAGGATTTATATTTATTTTACAGGTACCTTTCAATTTATTTTAACCATGTACAATAACTATTAAATAGTTATTAACTATTTAATAGCTTACCTAGCTAAAATAAAGAGAAATGTACCTGTGAAATAAATCCTAACCTAAGTTACAATTACACCTAACACTACACTATACTTTAATAAATTATTCCTATTTAAAAATAAATACCTACCTGTAAAATAAACCCTAATATAGCTACAATATAATTAATAATTATATTATAGCTATCTTAGGATTTATATTTATTTTACAGGTAACTTTGTATTTATTTTAGCTAGTTAGAATAGTTATTAAATAGTTATTAACTATTTAATAACTACATAGCTAAAAGAAATACAAAATTACCTGTAAAATAAATCCTAACTTAAGTTACAATTAAACCTAATACTACACTATCATTAAATTAATTAAATAAACTACCTACAAATAACTACAATTAAATACAATTACATAAACTAACTAAAGTACAAAAAATAAAAAAAGCTAAGTTACAAAAAATAAAAAAATAAGTTACAAACATGTTACAAATATTACAACAATTTTAAGCTACTTACACCTAATCTAAGCACCCTAATAAAATAACAAACCCCCCCAAAATAAAAAAATGCCCTACCCTATTCTAAATTAAATAAATTTCAAAGCTCTTTTACCTTACCAGCCCTTAAAAGGGCCATTTGTGGGGGCATGCCCCAAAGAAAACAGCTCTTTTGCCTGTAAAAGAAAAATACAACCCCCCCAACATTAAAACCCACCACCCACATACCCCTAATCTAACTCAAACCCCCCTTACAAAAACCTAACACTAATCCCCTGAAGATCATCCTACCTTGAGTCGTCTTCACTCAGCCGAGCCACCGATGGAACTGAAGAGGACATCCGGAGAGGAAGAAGTTAATCCTCTAAGCGGCGCTGAAGAAATCTTCCATCCGATGAAGTCATCTTCCAAGCCGGGTCTTGAATCTTCCTTCCGCTGACGCGGAACCACCTTCTTCACCGACGGACTACGACGAATGACGGCTCCTTTAAGGGACGTCATCCAAGATGGCGTCCCCTCAATTCCGATTGGCTGATAGGATTCTATCAGCCAATCGGAATTAAGGTAGGAAAAATCTGATTGGCTGATGGAATCAGCCAAACAGATTGAGCTCGCATTCTATTGGCTGTTCCGATCAGCCAATAGAATGCGAGCTCAATCTGATTGGCTGATTGGATCAGCCAATCGGATTGAACTTGAATCTGATTGGCTGATTCCATCAGCCAATCAGATTTTCCTACCTTAATTCCGATTGGCTGATAGAATCCTATCAGCCAATCGGAATTGAGGGGACGCCATCTTGGATGACGTCCCTTAAAGGAGCCGTCATTCGTCGTAGTCCGTCGGTGAAGAAGGTGGTTCCGCGTCGGCGGAAGGAAGATTCAAGACCCGGCTTGGAAGATGACTTCGTCCGGATAGAAGACCTCTTCAGCGCCTCTTTGAAGATGACATCGGACGGATCGAAGACTTTTCTTCAGCGCCGCCTGGATGATGACTTCATCGGATGGAAGATTTCTTCAGCGCCGCTTGGAGGATTAACTTCTTCCGCTCCGGATGTCCTCTTCAGTTCCATCGGTGGCTCGGCTGAGTGAAGACGACTCAAGGTAGGATGATCTTCAGGGGATTAGTGTTAGGTTTTTGTAAGGGGGGTTTGGGTTAGATTAGGGGTATGTGGGTGGTGGGTTTTAATGTTGGGGGGGTTGTATTTTTCTTTTACAGGCAAAAGAGCTGTTTTCTTTGGGGCATGCCCCCACAAATGGCCCTTTTAAGGGCTGGTAAGGTAAAAGAGCTTTGAAATTTATTTAATTTAGAATAGGGTAGGGCATTTTTTTATTTTGGGGGGGTTTGTTATTTTATTAGGGGGCTTAGATTAGGTGTAAGTAGCTTAAAATTGTTGTAATATTTGTAACATGTTTGTAACGTATTTTTTTATTTTTTGTAACTTAGCTTTTTTTATTTTTTGTACTTTAGTTAGTTTATGTAATTGTATTTAATTGTAGTTATTTGTAGTTAATTTATTTAATTAATTTAATGATAGTGTAGTATTAGGTTTAATTGTAACTTAAGTTAGGATTTATTTTACAGGTAATTTTGTATTTCTTTTAGCTATGTAGTTATTAAATAGTTAATAACTATTTAATAACTATTCTAACTAGCTAAAATAAATACAAAGTTACCTGTAAAATAAATATAAATCCTAAGATAGCTATAATATAATTATTAATTATATTGTAGCTATCTTAGGGTTTATTTTACAGGTAAGTATTTATTTTTAAATAGGAATAATTTATTAAAGTATAGTGTAGTGTTAGGTGTAATTGTAACTTAGGTTAGGATTTATTTCACAGGTACATTTCTCTTTATTTTATCTAGGTAAGCTATTAAATAGTTAATAACTATTTAATAGCTATTGTACATGGTTAAAATAAATTGAAAGTTACCTGTAAAATAAATATAAATCCTAAGATAGCTAGAATATAATTATTATTTATATTGTAGCTATATTAGGGTTTATTTTAAAGGTAAGTATTTAGTTTTAAATAGGATTCATTTACTTAATAAGAGTTAATTTATTTAGATTTATTTAATTAATATTTAAGTTAGGGGGGCGTTAGGGTTAGGGTTAGACTTAGGTTTAGGGGTTAATAATTTTATGACAGTGGCGGCGGCGTAGTGGGGGGCAGGATAGGGGTTAATAAATTTATTATAGGTGGCGACGGTGTAGGGGGGGCAGATTAGGGGTTAATAAATTTATTATAGGTGGCGACGGTGTAGGGGGGCAGGATAGGGGTTAATAGGTTTAATATAGGTTGCAGCGGGTTCATGGAGCGGCGCTTTAAGGGTTAAACTATTTATTTAGTTGCGGAGAGGTGCGGGATCAGCAGGATAGGGGTTAATAATTTTATTATAGAGGGCGACGGTATAGGGGGGGCAGGATAGGGGTTACTAGGTATACTGTAGGTGGTAGCGGTGTCCGGGAGCGGCGGTTTAGGGGTTAATACATTTATAAGAGTTGCGGCAGGGTCTAGGAGCGGTGGTTTAGGGGTTAGTAACTTTATTGAGTTGCGGGAGGCTCCGGGGGCGCCGGTATAGGGGGTAGAACAGTGTAGTTTAGTGTGAGTGCTTAGTGACAGGCTAGCAATAAAGCTGGGAAAAAGCCGAAGGGCAGCGAGATCGGATGAGTGATAACTGTCACAGTCCGCTGCTCATCGCCCCGCGGCTTTTTGACAGCTTTATTTGATAACTTAGGCGTATTTTTTCAGGTCCGCGGCGGCGAAGGTAGGCGAGCTTAGGCGGGCGCATTGGGCCGGCAAGCAAGAAAAGTAGACGGCTTGATAACTACCCCCCAATCTGTACTCCTTAAAGTGAATATAAAGTTGAATGAATATGCAAAATCAACAAAGCACAGCACCTCCTGTGTAGTGCACGCTGACATGGTTACTGTCCAACCTTAAACTGTAAGTCCACACAAAGCAGCACTTCAAAATAAAAGACCTTTACTCCAAAAGAAGCAGGGTAACATAAAAAGCAATGTTTCAGGCCTCATGCCCTTAAACATTAGGGCATGAGGCCTGAAACTTTGCTTTTTCTGTGACCCTGCTACATTTGGAATAAAGGACTTTTATTTTGAAGTGCTGCTGTGTGTGGACTTAAAGTTGAATGAATGAGTGCCTGTTTTTTAAAAATACTATTAAAAAACAGGGGCACTTTCATTCAGTAAATTTTACAATGCTGTGTTTTAAAAAAAAAAAAAAAAATACTTACCTTTTTCTTTAGCAAACACAGACTGTGATTCTCCGCCCACAGCTCCTCTGTACTTACCTCAGCAATGACAAAACCAGCTTTTACCAGAAAGCTAGTTTCGTCATTGAAGTGCTAAGCACAGAGTAGCTGCGGGAAGAGGATCGCAATCTGGATTTCCTAAAGAAAAGGTAAGTATTTTTTTTAAAAACACTGCAATGTAAAGTTTAATTAATTAAAGTGCCCCTGTTTTTATTAGTATTTTAAAAAAATGGGCACTCATTCATTCAACTTTACATTCCCTTTAACTACCCTCTGAAAAATGCTGTATTCTGAGGGGAAATGGCCCTCAAATCAATCTGAGAACCCCTCTACACAAATAAAACATTTGCACATCTGTACTTTTCATCTTCTTCCAGCAGAGACAAAGATAAGACTAACTACCACAGAACTGGGAGAGGTTATAAAGAGCTCTTGGTGTTTGGGAATCCTTGCCTCCTCCTAGTGGCAGGGAAGGTGATTCTCAGGACTAATGGATCATGAACTTTTACCACCTTTATGAAATAAATCATATTTAATAAACAGCTAGATTACGAGTTTTGCGTTATGAGTGAAAACACAACATTATGGCTCTTTTTCACTATCGCTGGTATTACAAGTTTTGCAGGTATATGTGTACCGCACACTTTTTTGGCCGTAATGCAACGTAACTACCGCAGCTTTCAAAAAGTCCTTTTTAAATGGGACTTCCATACCGCCAGTATTATGAGTGTGCCTGTCCAGCCAAAAGGTGAGCGGTACAACCTATACCGTCAAGATCCGTACCGTAAACTGAAAGTCAGTAGTTTTGGCTTTTATGTTACAATCCGTAACATAAAACTCATAACTAAAGTGCTAAAAAGTACAGTAACACCCATAAACTACCTATTAACCGTGGCCCTCCCGCATCGCAAACACTAAAATAAAATTATTAACCCCTAATCTGCCGCTCCCAACATCGCTGCCACTATAATAAACATATTAACCCCTAAACCTCCACACTCCCACATCGTAAACACTAGTTAAATATTATTAACCCCTAATCTGCTGTCCCTAATATTGCCGCAACCTACATTACTGTTATTAACCCCTAATCTGTTGCCCCCAAAATCGCCGCCACTATACTAAAGTTGTTAACCCCTAAACCTAACCCTAAGTCTAACCCTAACCCTAACACCAACTAACTTTAACATAATTAAAATAAATCTAAATAAAAATTACAATTAATATCTAAATAATTCCTATTTAAAACTAAAAACCTATAAAATAAAACCTAAGATAGCTATAATATAACTAATAGTTATATTGTAGCTATCTTAGGTTTTATTTTTATTTCACAGCTAAGTTTATATTTATTTTAACTAGGTAAACTAGTTAGTAAATAGTTATTATATTTACTAGCTACCTAGGTAAAATAAATACAAATTTACCAGTAAAATAAAACCTAACATGTCTTACAATAACACCTAACCTTAAACTACAATTAAATAAATTACATTAATTAAATACAATTAACTAAATTACAAAAATAAACAAACACTAAATTACACAAAATAAAAAAGAAATTATCAAATATTTAAACTAATTACACCTAATCTAATAGCCCTATCAAAATAAAAAGCCCCCCCCAAAATAAAAAAAACCCTAGCCTAAACTAAACTGCCAATGGCCCTTAAAAGGGCCTTTTGCGGGGCATTGCACTAAAGAAATCAGCTCTTTAACCTGTAAAAAAAAAAAATACAAACAACCCCCAACAGTAAAACCCACCACCCACACAACCAACCCCCCAAATAAAATCCTATATAAAAAAACCTAAGCTCCCCATTGTCCTTAAATGGCATTTGGATCGGCATTGCCCTTAAAAGTGTATTTAGCTATTTGGATCGGCATTGCCCTTAAAAGTGTATTTAGCTAGAATTCAGCCAATCGGAATTAAAGGTGAAAAAATCCTATTGGCTGATTCTATAGGATTGAGCTTGCTTTCTATTGGCTGTACCAATCAGGTGTACCGCACACTTTTTTGGCCGTAACACAACGTAACTGCTTTCAAAAAGTCCTCTATTGGCTGATCGGAACAGCCAATAGAATGCGAGCTCAATCTGACTGGCTGATCGGATCAGCCAATCGGGTTGAACTTGATTCTGATTCAGAATTTTCCTACCTTAATTCCGATTGGCTGATAGAATCCTATCAGCCAATCGGAATTCGAGGGACGCCATCTTGGATGACGTCCCTTAAAGGAACCGTCATTCTTCAGTTGGACGTCGTCGGAAGAAGATTGATCCGCGCTGGAGGTCTTCACGATGGAGCCGGTCCTCATCGGATGAAGATAGAAGATGCCGCTTGGATCAAGATGGTTGCCGGTCTGGATCGCCTCTTCTTCCCGGATAGGATGAATATTTTGGAGCCTCTTCTGGACCTCTTCAGGCCCGGATGATGGATGTCTAGCCCCCGCTTGGGTTGGATGAAGATTTTGGAACCAGGACCGATCGGTGTGATACCCGGCGAGGTGTAGATAAGGTAGGAAGATCTTCAGGGGCTTAGTGTTAGGTTTATTTAAGGGGGGTTTGGGTTAGATTAGGGGTATGTGGGTGGTGGGTTGAAATGTTGGGGGGGTATTGTATGTGTTTTTTTACAGGCAAAAGAGCTGAATTCTTTGGGGCATGCCCCGCAAAGGGCCCTGTTCAGGGCTGGTAAGTTAAAAGAGCTTTGAACTTTTGTAATTTAGAATAGGGTAGGGCATTTTTTTATTTTGGGGGTCTTTGTTATTTTATTAGGGGGCTTAGAGTAGGTGTAATTAGTTTAAAATTGTTGTAATTTTTTTCTAATGTTTGTAAATATTTTTTTATTTTTTGTAACTTAGTTCTTTTTTATTTTTTGTACTTTAGTTAGTTTATTTAATTGTATTTATTTGTAGGAATTGTATTTAATTTATTTATTGATAGTGTAGTGTTAGGTTTAATTGTAGATAATTGCAGGTATTTTATTTAATTAATTTATTGATAGTGTAGTGTTAGGTTTAATTGTAAGTTAGGTTAGGATTTATTTTACAGGTAATTTTGTAATTATTTTAACTATTTTAGCTATTAAATAGTTCTTAACTATTTAATAGCTATTGTACCTGGTTAAAATAAATACAAAGTTACCTGTAAAATAAATATAAATCCTAAAATAGCTATAATATAATTATAATTTATATTGTAGCTATATTAGGGTTTATTTTACAGGTAAGTATTTAGCTTTAAATAGGAATAATTTATTTAATAATAGTTAATTTATTTCGTTAGATTTAAATTATATTTAATTTAGGGGGGTGTTAGGGTTAAAGTTAGACTTAGCTTTAGGGGTTAATAAATTTATTAGCGTAGCGGTGAGCTCCTGTCGGCAGATTAGGGGTTAATACTTGAAGTTAGGTGTCGGCAATGTTAGGGAGGGCAGATTAGGGGTTAATACTATTTATTATAGGGTTATTGAGGCGGGAGTGAGGTGGATTAGGGGTTAATACATTTATTATAGTAGCGCTCAGGTCCGGTCGGTAGATTAGGGGTAAATAAGTGTAGTTAGGTGGAGACGATGTTGGGGGCAGCAGATTAGGGGTTAATAAATATAATATAGGGGTTGGCGATGTTAGGGCAGCAGATTAGGGGTACATAGGGATAATGTAGGTGGCGGGGGTGTAGGGGTTAAAAATAATATGCAGGGGTCAGCGATAGCGGGGACGGCAGATTAGGGGTTAATAAGTGTAAGGTTAGGGGTGTTTAGACTCGGGGTACATGTTAGAGTGTTAGGTGCAGACGTAGGAAGTGTTTCCCCATAGGAAACAATGGGGCTGCGTTAGGAGCTGAACGCGGCTTTTTTGCAGGTGTTAGGTTTTTTTTCAGCTCAAACAGCCCCATTGTTTTCTATGGGGGAATCGTGCACGAGCATGTTTTTGAAGCTGGCCGCGTCCGTAAGCAACGCTGGTATCTAGAGTTGCAGTGGCGGTAAATATGCCTGTACGCTCCCTTTTTGGAGCCTAACGCAGCCATTCTGTGAACTCTCAATACCAGAGGTATTTAAAAGGTGCGGCCAGAAAAAAGCCAGCGTTAGCTACGCGGGTCGTTACCGACAAAACTCTAAATCTAGCCGTTAGAGAATTCTCTGTTTGGGGATATATAATTTTATATCACATTACTCTTTATAATGGAGTCTTCCGATCCTGTCCCTAATCTTACTTGGGAAGCTATTGTTTAAGTTATTTATTGTATACAAGCTTCCTTATCCATATGAGCTTTATTTATTTGGGGATTTTACTCTACTTGCCTGTAGTTTCACTCTATAATGAAGCTTTATAATTCTGCCGTGAATCTGCCTTAGAAACAGGGTCCTTTGAACACTTATAATGTGAATTGTATTTATTGATAAGTTTAGGTATCTCCTCCAGTATATTTTGTGTGACCCATGTTTAATTATGTTTATACATTCGAACCTAATGTTGCTTCTATTGGTATTATTGCTTTGTTTGTTTCTACATTACATTGAAATTCAGCAAGACTATGCTCCTAAAATAAAATAAATCTTCAGATTTTTTTGAATAAGCTGGCAGCTCTGCAGCCTTCATGGGAACATAAAAGGGCAGTTAAGAATTTACCTTTTATTTATGTTATTTCTGATGTTTCATTAAAAGCTAAAGTTTCCTTTGAGATTCAGGGTTTTTTCTTCTGATTTTCTGATTAATTTATCCTCTTTTTTATTTTTAGTAGAAAATGTTCTCTTTTTAAGGAGGTTTTATTTTTAACCTTATGGGCTTAGATTTCTAAGATTATGTAGGTTGTGCTCTCTATTTGCGTAGACTATATTTTTAATTTGTGGTTTAATCCCCTGAGGTTTTATTCCCTGTCACTGTGTCTGTATTTTAGAAGGTTTCCAGAGAATAGTCTAGGTCAGATAATTATTTTTATTCCTCTGCAAAGCGTTTTATTTTTCTTATCCGACTTTGTTTATTGTGCTTTGGGACATTTATACATTAAATTAATGGGGCCATTTCACTTTAACTAAGTGTTCTACATTTTCCATGGTGTAAACAGCACCTCTTGTAGTACCCTTCTGTTTTTAAGGTTCTGTTTTATAGAAGGGCCTTTCTGTAAATATCAGCTAACCTTGTTTAGTTTTATAGTCTTTCTGTGCAGATTATTGACCCTGCTAGTAAGATTTCCAAACTTTTTGGGATTTCTTATTGTGCTAATTGTTTTATTTGTGTTGCTGTTTCTATAATTATTTATACTATAGATATAAAATCTAGAATTCAGGAACACTTTTTTTTTACCATAAACCAAGATAAATCATCCACTTTGTTAAAAAACACAACAGCAGTCTGAACACCTTTAAATGGTGTGCGATAGAGAAAGTAAACAAACCTAAAAGGGGAGGAGATATTGACAGACTGTTAGCAAAGAGAGAGAGATTTTTAATGTTTTGCCTTAGGACTTAGGCTATCTGATGGGCTAAACTCAAGATGTGATTTGATTAACTATTGGGAGTAAGGTATTTTTTGTTCTTATAATATATCTAATCCCCGTTAGAGCTTTGTATCACATCCTTCCAAACAAAATTGCCCATACATATTCACCTATTCATCATTTTCATATATTTTTGTATACATAAGTTTTGAAATCATGAATTTAAATATATATATGTGTTGCTCTTGGCTTTTGTCTATTTTGCTTTTTAGTTCAATTACTTAAAACTTGACCTTCCTAATACCATATGTATGCATATAACAATATACATTTATTTTCAATCCTCCAGTGTCTATAACTTTATATCAATGTACAGATTGAGTCTCTATTTTTTCATATTGTGCTTTCAGTGAGAATTTAATTGTATACTTAGGGTGAGTACATCATATTCTTTCTTAGTCTCATCTATTATACCTCCAGTAGTTTTTGCTACTCTCTGGATTAGTTTGTATAAATTCCATATAGGGCTTTGTACCAGCATTTCAATGTTAATATGTTTTCTGTCCTCATAGTTAATAAGGATAATGAGATGGTGATGCGCTCCTTCGTATTGACCAGTTGTAATGTTTTTATTACTATTTTAACTAGTGAGATGTGCACACGTGTGAGCCTATGAATACGGCTTCATTCTTTCTTGATTGATTATTTATACTATTGTCAGAAATGTGTCCTTGGCAGGGCTTTTTTAAGAATGTATGATTGGTCTGCTATTATGGTGTTTTTAAGGTAGCCTTTAATATAACTTCTTTCTGGGAAAGATATTGTTTGAATTCTATTACTGTCTCTGTTTCTGAAGGTTCCAGGACAATAGTCCAGGGTTATATCTATGTTTATAATCATTTGTAGTTCCTTTAGGACCTATAAGCTTTTTTTCTCTAAGAAACTAATGTTATCTGGCTTTATTTAGAAGCAAAGTTCTATTTGGAGTGGGTCTTAATGGCCAGTTATTCTAGTTTCATTGTTTGGAATAAGGTATATTTATTTGTATGTTCCTTTTCACTAGGAACATTATCCGTTTCTGAGATCTGTTTTAGAACAAGAATTTTAAGATTGGATATCAGAGCGCCAAACAACGTAGACCGGGTCTATGGGCAGATAGTCAAATACCAAAGGTAACAATAGGTTGAAATAATATGATTTAATACATAAGATAAAAAAAGTTGGTACATTTAAAATTATACAACAATTAGTCATGGATCCATGTTACACTTTAAAATATATATTGAAACACTTGGAACAATTTAAAAATGCTTGTAGAACAATTAATAACAACAACAAAAAAATCTAACAAATAATGTCTATCGCATAAAACTTAAATTCTAATATGTGAATGCTAGGAGCGCTTATGCACACTCTATTTTTAAAAACAATGGGTTACAATGCACAGGTGGATAAATTCCAGGTTGCTTGAAACCGGTGGGTGTGAAATGTAAGTGGCTCCGATTTGGGGTTTTGCCTATGTGTTTATCCAAAATTATGTAAATCCTAACAGGTGGACAAAAAATGTTACAGGAATGTCTAGAACCTGAATTCAAAATATAAGACCTGAGGTTGTGCCTATGTGTTTATCCAAAAAGGGTGTAAATCCTAACAAGTAAAAAAATGTGAGAAAAATATTGCAGGGGTGTGTGAACCTTATTTTCAAAATAAACAATGAATTAAAAATAAAACGATATACAAGTGAATTTTTGACAATTCAACTAATGCATACATAAAGCATAAATAGAACCAAATAAAAACAACAGCACAACTTTAACGTGTGTTCAAATGTGATTCTGCTTGCAAACTGTGATGTGATGTGAACAAATATCTATTAAAAACACTGAATGGTGGCAAAACTTTGTGATTGGATTGAAATTGAACACAGGCTCTAAATTGATACCCTAAAATTCGAATCTAAAGGGCTCAGAGTTGCTGAGCTAGATATAAGGGACTTGCTCAAAGAGCCTCGAGATGTTAATTAACAGAGACCATATAACAACAGTGGTTTAAAAAACGGATGATATAACATAAAATGCTTAAAAGTCCAAATAAATATTCAAATTGGATAATAAGAATCTTGCTATAGTCTATCTCAATATGGATCCCAACTGCTGATTATGTAGAAATCTTCTTGGGCAGTAGTTAACAAATAATTCCAACTTACAATGTTGTCCCTTACCTGCCAAAAAGGAAAGGCAAACAATAGTGCAGATGGCTTCTTAATGTGATCACAATTAAAATACTCCTTACCAGTCAACCGGTTTCGGTCTTCACTGACCTTTCTCAAGACTGGTTTGAGGTAAGGACCTAGACTGTTATATACCTTGCTGATTAACAGGTGAAATTAACACCCTTTTTGGATAACCACATAGGCACAACCTCAGGTCTTATATTTTGAATTCAGGTTCTAGACATTCCTGTAACATTTTTTGTCCACCTGTTAGGATTTACATAATTTTGGATAAACACATAGACAAAACCCCAATTCGGAGCCACTTACATTTCACACCCACCGTTTTCAAGCAACCTGGAATCTATCCACCTGTGCATTGTAACCCATTGTTTTTATAAATAGAGTGTGCATAAGCGCTCCTAGCATTCACATATTAGAATTTAAGTTTTATACGATAGACATTATTTGTTAGATTTTTTTGTTGTTGTTACAAGCATTTTTAAATTGTTCCAAGTGTTTCAATAATATATATTTTAAAGTGTAACATGGATCCATGACTAATTGTTGTATAATTTTAAATGTATCAACTTTTTTATCTTATGTATTAAATCATATTATTTCAACCTATTGTTACCTTTGGTATTTGACTATCTGCCCATAGACCCTGCCTACGTTGTTTGGCGCTCTGATATCCAATCTTAAAATTGAATCCACCCTTGGCAACTAGGTGCCAATTTATTAGATATGGAGGTCTGTTGCGTTATATAGTTGGCGCTTAGTTATCACCTTTCCACACATTTAGAACAAGAATTTGCAGGGTATTGCTTTACCATTTGGTCTTGCTTCAGTTCCTGGAATTTTTTTTCCAGATTTTGGGTGCCCTTTTGTCCATAAAAGAACTCAGGGTGTTGCAGTGTTTCTTTGTCTGTTTATTACATTTTTATTTAACATATTTTTTTCTCCCGAAGTCTGTTGTTGTTTCTTCAACAGCATGGTTGGAAGATTTTTTTCCAAGGTTCCTTAATATTTCAGACAAAGGTTCCTTTCTGCTGTATTAATTTTATGTAATGTCCATTAGATTTTCTCTGTCTGATTCTGAAAGGCTGTAGTAAGTTTTAGCTTGCTTAATTGTTCAGTTTCTTCATTTTCCCTTGGTTGTTTTTTGATTGTAGCATCTAATGCTTCTCTGTTTTGTCTATTTTGTTTGAAATCTTTTTCAGCTTTGTTTGCTTTGACTGTGATGCAGGGATCTGTCTCAGCTTACTCAGGAATTTTTATCTGGTTTTCTGAACAGCTCTGTACCTGTCTTGGTGGCTGTAGCATTGGCTCGGTTTGCAGATGTTTTCTTGCTCGTCCTTCTTGGACTATGTTTTCTTTAGATGGGGGACTGTCTGGGTGTCTCTAAGTGTACAAGGGGGTTGGACTCCTCAGGAGGAGAGGTTTCCAGTAAATATTCTTGAACTGTACTTTTTCTTTGGGCTCTTCAGAGTTAGCCTCTATTTTCTATTTCCTATTTCTATCAGACAATGTTTGTGTAATGGTATTAAACAATAACAATATATTTTCTCCTCTGTGTGTCATACTCTAAATGCAATTGTTTAAAAACTTGTCCCCAAAAAACAAGTTATAAAAGCAAATTGTTGTAGGAAATAAAAAATTGTGATAAAAACAAGCCAGAGCACAATCATGTGTATCTAATACTATAATCATCATGGCATATATATTTAATTAAAAAATTATTTATTTAAAAACTTTAAAAATTCTTAGAAGCAATGTATCAAATACATTGATGAGTCCTTATTTTTAAGTGTTATTAGGTTATCAGTTTTTTTGTCACAAAACATTTTCATGGGTTACTGCCTAAATATCCTTAGTTATGGTATCCTTATCAAGGAAACAAATAAGCTTCTCAAATGTGGTATTTTCCCTCTTATTACTATTACTCACAATGTTGTAATGTGATATCCACAAATGGTGTTTTAGTTATTACAACTGCTTATGTTGGCATCTTCCTCAATGCTGCATATCACATCACTGAACATGTGACCTTGCCACAAGACCTTAGTCACAAGGGCTCAATGGCTATAGAAGTTCCACAGGAGACTTTTTGATGTATAGCAAAGGATCAAAAACCAGATCCCCAGCGATTGGATTTTAATGTGTACTTTTGCTCTGGCTGATTAACACTCCTTATCATCTACACGTTTCAGCAGATTCTGCTTTTATTAAGATAGAAAATTAATGTCTAGGCACCATTTTTAAATGGTCTTTAATCCAATTGTAATGATTTTAGAATTAAAATGGTGATTCTTATTTTCATTTGAAAGGGAAATTTGCATGGGTCTATATGTGAAAACATAAATACAGCTTTTCTTTACATCGTATGCTATTTTTCATGGATATACATATTACAGAATACAAACATTTTTAGATAAACACATTTTACCAATTGGAATTGTGCCTTTAAGATTTTTATTATAGAACCTTTAAACATTTTGATATTATTTTATACATTTTAAAACCACAATGTACTTATCAACAGATCATAGAAAATGTATAGCCTCATAATTATTCATCCCAATAACATGAATGTTACCTATAAGATATAGTTGTCTCTTCTATCATCCATCATTTCTTTCTCTGTGTTTTTAAAAAAAAATTGTAATAATGTTTATTGTAAGATTTGTTATCTTATATATACCTTACTAAAAGGTCATGAAATGATGTTAAATATCTATTATGGTATTTATATATACTTTCCCCTATAAGAGAAACTTGTTGATTTAAATATAAGCTACGGCTTATACATATATATTCCTTCTTGGTTCTGACCTGTAATATTAGTATGTGAAAAGACTCCCTTAATTATCCTTCTTATTTTAGTTCTATTTTACAGTGTCCTCCACATATATTGGCACCCTTTGTAAATATGAACAGAGAAGGCTGTAAACATTTGTCTTTATTGTTTAACCTTTTGATCTTTTGTTAAAAAAAATACCCAAGACACTCTTCTCTCATGGATATCAAACAATTGCAAACAGAACACAGGTTTATCTAAAAACAATATGTATGGCACAATTATTGGCACCTCTATAAATTTGTATGAGAAAAATATATTTGAAGTATATTCCCATTGATATTTTACATTTTTTAGTACACCTGGGTGACTAGGAACAGTAACTAGTTCAACCATGACTTCCTGTTTCACTGGGGTATAATTATGAGCTAACACATAGACCAAATTGCCTTAGTCATTACTCGCAATGGGTAAGACCTAATAATATAGCTGTGATGTGCGGCAAAAGGTTGTTGAGCTTCACAAAATGGGAAGTGGCTATAAGAAAATAGTAAAAGCATTGAAAATGCCCATTTCCACCATCAGGGCAGTAATTAAGAAGTTCCAGTCAACTGGAAATGTTATGAATCAACCTGGAAGAGGACAAGTAGGATGAAAGATATAGCCAAAAATGATAATCAAAAAAGGGGGCACTTAAAAAAAATAATAGCAAAAAACAAAAAACAAGTGTCTGATATACAACAAATGACAATAAAATATAATGTATATCAAAGAGCAAGGCAATCAAATGATAACTGAAAACTAAAAGCAAAAAAAAAAATAATAATAATAAAGGAGGAAAAAATGGCTGTCGAATTTCTTTGTGAGAACAGTTCCTATCACAGTAAGGCAGCTCCTCTTGTGACCGACGGTGTATCAGTAAATCTAGAAATGGAAAACAGAAAATGGATGTGTGTCTATATTGTTCGAGTGGCCAAAATATCTCCAAGGATCACAGCTCAAGAATTGCAGAAGTTAGTTGCGTCTTGGGGTCAGAAAGTCTCCAAAACTACAATCCGATGTCACCTACATCACCACAAGTTGTTTGGAAGGGTTTCAAGCAAAAAGCCTCTACTCTCATCCAAAAACTAACTCAAGCATCTTTATTTTGCCAGACACTACTGGAACTTCAAATAGGATTGGGTTCTATGGTAATATGAATTCAAAATAGCGCTTTTTTGCAATAAACACCAGAGGTAGGTTTGGCGCACACAGAGAAGTAGCCATATGGAAAAGTACCTCATGTCCATGGTTAAATATGGCGGTGGTTTTTTAATGTTTTGGGGCTGTTTTTCTGCCAGAGGATCTAGACCCTTTTTTTATACATGGCATCGTGGACTCTATTAAATATTAACAGATATTAAATGAACACCTGACTGCCTTTGCCAAAAAGCTTAAAATGGGCCATGGTGGGTCCTTCCAGCAAGACAATGATCCAAAACATATTTCAAAATCAACACGAAAATGTTTTACTGATCACAAAATCAAAGTCCTGCCATGGCCATCCCAGTCTCCTGACTTGAACCCCATAGAAAACCTGTGGGGTAAACTAAAGTGGAGAGCCCACCAGCATTAGAAAAATTGGTGGGGATTTAAGGGCGCTCAAAGCTAAAGATACCTAATAGAAGTATGTTACATAAATATGTGATTGTACATAAATGTATTGCTCATAAATGTCTGATATATAATAATAAAAATATATATGAACCCAAATGAAAAAAAGCAATGTCATTTATTTATACATAAAATTATATAACAACTATAGAGACGTCTCTAATATAAAAAACAATTTTTGGGTTACCTACAAATTAATCTTAACATTTAAAATCATCAGTTGTAAAATAAAACTTTATGTTACAGAGTTTGCAGAAAATAGTTATACTTTATGTGATTTCACAGGATCACCAAGAAAGTGGAATTAAATCCAAATAGAGATTGCATTTATGTATACGTACAGTACTATTTTCTGTATTCCCTGTTTATTTAGATAGGTTAAATCAGCTTTGTTAAAAAGTTAAATCAGCTTGATAAAGAGATCTGGTATACAGTGATACAGAATTATACCGAAACCAACATATAAGAGCATTTGAGATTGTCCATACATAAGAATGTTCATAAAATATGTCAAAGTCCGTTGTGACCAGCTGTGAGGAATATGGTATTATGCCAAGTGGGATCTTAGTGGTAAAGCCGTTACAATATTACATATGTATTAGCATATGGCTGGTGTTAAGAATCCTCATATGAGATTACTTTTGCAATCGTACCTTAAGATTTTTCTCCTAAAACAGCAGGGTATCTTGTGCGTCCTGCAGTTGGATGACGGTTGTTAGATTCCTCGTGTCTTTGGCGTCTTACGTCACACCCGGCACTCCAGGGGTCCTCTTGCGCCTACCAATCGGCACTTCAAAGGCTCTTCTCAAGTCTGCCAATCAGCTCCGACCTCCAGGCCAATGTAAAACAGATTGTATTTTCAGAAAGATATTGTAGATTTCACTTTCTAGTGTATGCTTCTGCAATCGATGTTTCCTTATGTATGTAAACTTTACCTGCCCTTAGTGCTTGTGCACGCAGGTACTTTAGCCAAAAAAGGAGTTGTAGTAGATATATTAGCAACCCGGGTTGTTAGGAAATTCTGGTGTTAGACATTAACACTGATGTTGAAGGTACACAGTCCCAAAATTCTAAGCGTTTCGCTCTCTCCTAGAGCTTTATCAAGAATGATTTTAGACCATGTAACACCTTCTTTTTGTAGATCCAGCTCTGTCCTCATTGGTTAATCCATAATGCTTAAAATTAAGGTGGTATTGTGTAGTTGAAGAGGGCTTTACTACTTTCCCATCATTTATCCTCCTTTATTGGCTTTCTGGTTATATTTAGTAAAGTATTATCTTAATTACAATAGTGCTTTGCTATTTTTTCATCTTTGGAACTCTGACTAGAATAAAAATAATTTAGTAGGATTATATAAAAAAATGAATAAAGTGCATATGTGCATTATAAAGTGCATGCTAATTCCTTTATTGGACCAGTGTTTGAAAAATTACATTAAAATGTGTTTTTGTTATATTATAAGACAATTCTTTAATTGGCCCCTAATGTGGATATGTTACTTATTAAAAATCTTTTCTATGTGTTCAGAGATGATACTGTATTAATTTATCAAATATAGTGCTGTGTTTTAATCTAAAAGAAATGGTGATATATCTAACTCACGGCTAGATTTGGAGTTCGGCGGTAGATGGGTTGCTAACGCCACGCGTGTTTTATGTCTAACGCACGGCATTGTTTGACTCCGGTATTTAGAGTTCAAAACAGACCATCTAACGATGCTCCTAACGCGTGTATGTCACACGCGTAATACTGCCCGCTTAAGACAGTCTCCCATAGAGATCAATGGGAAAGCAAAAAAATAGCTTTTTTCAACTAACACTCGATCTCGCGAGAATACGCACAGCTCGGTCATATGACGCATACCACATCATGCACAACAATAACACGCCGCAAATGTCACAACAACAATCAATCAACAAAGCACACAAGCATTACACATTCACAAACGGGGGGATTTGAAATAAAATTTAATACGGGGAATACGCATATACTTTAAGATGCGGAAAATCGCAAAATAACAACAAGGAATTAAAAATATATACATATACTAGAAAAATAATCGCATTCAATATCACTATATATTAGGACAAACATACATATACAACACTTCACTAATAACACACCATCGCAAATTCACATTTAAAAAGAATACTATTGGACAATGTTAGAGAAAACTACCACTATGACATCATCGCATTCTACACATTCCACAAATACTAACTCAAAATGAGCATGCGCAAATTCACACAACTAATACACATTGCACTAATATTAATTGCTAATAAAGCACACCTGAACACAATTTACAACGGAAATTGGTACATCATTAAACATTTACACAGGGTATATAAGCACCACACAAGCAGGGCTTCTTTGACTGTGTTGCTGGTGGGTCTTTGGAGATTGGAGGTTTAAGATTAGAGAGTTGGTGCATTATTGTGAGTGAGTGTTAGCGTGAGAGAGTCAGTTGTTAGTGTTATCGTGAGTGAGTTAGTGGGAGTTAGTGGGAGTGGGAGAGAGTCTGTTAGTGGGAGCGTGAGTGAGTTAGTGGGAGTGGGAGTTGTTAGTGAGAGTTGTTAGTGGGAGCGTAAGTTACTGGTAGTTAGTGAGAGTTAGTGGGAGTGTTTGTTAGTGAGAATTAGTAGTAGTGTGTTAGTGAGAATTAGTAGTAGTGTGAGTTAGCGAGCGAGTGATTTTTCTGTACACGTAACACATTTACACGCAAACACATTCAATACATACATACACTTATCAATAACACTACATACACTCCATACCCCCTACCCCCTCATACTACACTCCATACCCCATTCCCTGTAGTCCCATTCCCTTTCATCCCATTTACTCTTATCCCATACCCCATACCCATCCCATACCCATCCCCTAGTTATATTTAGTTTACATATCCTCCTTTTAGTCTTCTTCTTCTTTTGGTTTATTTAAATACTCCTTACCCTCTTTGTTTTTTGACATCCCTCTCACACTTTCAGCACATTTTTTGTCTTTTTAGTTCTTTATTTTGACCCCCTTTCATTTCATCACACTCACTTTTTTTTTTATTATTTGGGGTTTAGTTTAGGGAACAGATGGAGGCCAGGCAGGGGAGAGGTAGAGGGGGGAGGAGAGGGAGGGGGAGAGGAACAGGGCAGGAAGGGGGGCAGGAAGCGGGGGTGGAAGCGGTGGGTGGACCCAGCCACTTGGTTCAAGATGAACAAGTGGCTGGGCCCAGTGGCGGACAGAGTAGGGCTTCACAGTCCGGGAAACAGAGGGCATCATCACAGGGGAAGGCCAAGGCGACTAGGGAGGCGAGGTTTTCGATGGAGGAGAAGGAGGCCCTCATAGAGGCCTATATGGCCAGGTATAGGAGGCTGCAGCACCAGAAGACTACCCCGACTGACAAGAGGAGGCTCTGGAATGAGATAAGAAATGCAGTCAATGCAGTGGGTGGCCGGAACAGAGATCTTGATTCGATAAAACATCGCTACCGGGACTGTAAGATGGATCTCAAGAAAAAGTTAAGCCTGGAGGCCCGACATGCCGCAGGAACCGGTGGCGGACCTGCCCTGGAAATAGAGTACTGCCGATGGGAGGAAATGTTGCGGCCCAGCATCTCCGAGGTGGAAATAGTCGGTATCGGAGGAATTGATACCGGGAACCTGCCACTCTCATCTGACGGTAAGCTCATTGAACAATAATTTCACATACGAATGTATTTCAAGGGACACTATACGCAAACCTTTACTTTCATGATTGAGGTAGCGAATACAATTTGACAAAACATTCAAATGTACTTATATTACCTAATTTGAATCATTCTTGATATATATTTTAATTAAGAAATAGCCATGCACACGGTGAAACAATCACAGGAGGCAGCTATATTCAGCTAACAATCAGCATCTTATAAGCATATTTAGATATGCTTTTCAGCAAAGAATATCCAGAGAATGAAGCTAATTAGAAAAAAAAGTACATTAGAAAGTTGATAATAAATGTATGCTTCTAAATCATGAAAGATAAAGCATTGGGTTTCATGTCCCTTTAAGGATCAGATTAATGCTATAACGTTGTTTACACGCATTCAATTACTTTGCGGTTACATCACTATCTAGGCTATAGGTTAGGTGTGCATTTAAACAGACTGAAAACAAACGCGAAAACATTCAGATTGACCAGAGATATCACAAACACGGTTTTGAAAAAGAGGAAATCGTATTGATTGTTTGTTAGATTTCAAAGTGGATTAATTATTCTGCATTTGTAATTGTATCGTAAGCTAAGTCATTTAAAGCTTGATTTGCAAATATGCTAATATATACATTTTTCTTTTTTTTTTTTTTAATATACAGAGTCTGGGGAGGAGGCAGCACAAGAAACACAGCCTCATCTATCTCCCCGGGATGAGAGTGGTGGGGAGGAATTTCCACTTCGGAGGGAAGAGGCCCCCCGTGACGAAGAGCGCACGGAAGCTGATGAAGAGGCCCCGGAAGCAGAGGAGGAGCACGCGGAACCAGAGGACCCTCAAGGACCCGCACCCCGCCGTGCACAGGCACCCCGCCGTGCACGGGTACCCCGCCAAGCACAACAAGAGGAAATAGCGGAGGTGCGGGTTCTACTGGACTACATAGACCAGATGCGTAACTCCCGGATACAAAATATCGAAGGCCGCACTCGAATTCTTGATGGACAAAATCAAATAATTGAAGGACAAAACCAAATAATAAACATACTCAATAGAATCGAACAAGGCCAAAACAGAATCTTTAATCTGCACCAAGAGATGTTCAATTTTTTCTGGGAGGCGCATGCTGGTCTACCTCCTGGTCCGCCTCCTGCTGCTGGGCCTCCTGCTGCTGGGCCTCTTGCTGCTGGGCCTCCTGCTGCTGGGCCATCTCCTCCTGCCGGCCCATCTACTCCTGCCGGCCCATCTACTCCTGCCGGGCCATCTACTCCTGCCGGGCCATCTACTCCTCTTCAGCCATCTCATCCTCTTCAGCCATCTCCTCCTCTTCAGCCAGCTTCTCCTCCTCAGCCATCTTCTCCTCCTCAGCCATCTTCTCCTCCTCACCTTGGTCATCCCAGTACTCTTCCTTCCACTCTTCCCACAACATCTCCAAGGAGAACTCTTCGGAGTCGGCAGTTGCCCCTCCCAGAGCCTCAGCCCCGTGGGAAGAGGGGAAGGAAGAGGAAGTAAGTATTTATTTTCATCTTTAATGTTTTTTTTTATTTAATGTGTAATGGATAGGTATGTGATGATGTGGTTTTCATACACTTGTGGACCACACTCTGTATATAATCTACTTCTATGGGACCGGGTCCATGGAGGAAGATTGTTTGCAGAGTGTGGGTTATAAGTGTGTGAAAACCACATCATCACATACCTATCCTTGTTCATGATATTGATTGGTTTCTGTGATGTGATGTCCAAACTGTTTCCCGAATCGCAAACACAATTACCATTACAATTATCCATGATGGCATATTACTGTTTGAATGCCAATAACACAGCTTAAAGGGACAGTCAGAAAATTATTGATTACAAAGAAAACACTGTATTACGCATTATCAAGTTGGAAACAACAAAACATGGAGAAATACGTGTGACTTATGTGCTTAACCTTGTATCTATGACTAGGAAAAATGACCACTTATTTGTTGTTCTGACATAACAACCTTTTAGATATCAATGATCAATACATGGTAAATAATATGCTGTATGAGCACAAGGTTTTACATATACAAATGCTATCCAAATGCCCTCTAGTGGTCAAATTGTATAATGATTACATGCACTCTTCAAGCTCGAAGAAATGAGCACACGAACCTCATAGGTTTAGCTAGCAAATTTAAATAAACAAAGACAAATGATTAATTGGTGAGAAACCTTTGATATCATTGATATTACAAAATTGACTTTTAGAATAATGCAAAACATTATTTGTTTTCTAAACTGTCCCTTTAACAAAATTACATATGCTAACACATATTTGAAGCTTGTTGGTATATATACATGTACTTGGTCAAAAATTAAATATTGAAATCAGATTTATATTGACGTGTTAAATAAAGTATATTTTCTTAAAGAGACATTATTGTGTTAATTTTTTTTTAGAAAGACATTTGTTTGAACAATGAATATGGTTTAAAGTCCTTTTAGGAGTGGGGGGTGAAAATATGCTAACAATAATATATTTGAAGATTAAACAATGTGGAACTCATACATGATACAAAAATCAACATTTGCATTAAAGGGACAGTATACTATATTTTTAACAGAACTGTATGTAATAGACACTACTACAAACAACAAGATTAACATATACTGATATCAATATTACAAAGCTTCAAACACTTTCAAAGAAAATCGGGTTAGCTCTATTGAAAATATAGATGAACCCCCATTACAACCGTAAAACAAGACAATACCCCATCATTAACATATGAAAAGACTCTTTACACAAACAGGAGAAAGCTGGAGATGGTACTCACATGAAACTCAGAGGCTTGGCGAGGAGTCTGATAATTAATTACATTTTATTTGAAAAGAAGCAAAATGAAACGTGTATTTGTTAAACAATGGACTATCTAACTAGAGACAAAATAAAAAGTTTTGATTTATAATGTGAGTGTCTAATGAACCTTTAATAAAATATACAACAAAATTACATTTAGAAGAAGTCGGCATCATATATTTAGCATATGATAAAGCTAAATGCATATTGATTACTTTATTCTAACACAATAGCGCATATTTATTAATTAGATATCTTTAACATTAAAAACAACAGTCATTTTTATGAAAAAGGAACATATTGTTGACAAACACATTAAACAACATGGACTATAGAGATTTGCACTTGCCTCGAAATATCATATGCATGAAAACATTTTGCTTTCGTTCGTTTATTCAACCAGACATCCAGCAAAAGAGAATGTGGTGGTCTTTATCAGCTACGGGTCAACAATGTAACATGATGCAAATAATACATATTCGCAAGGTTTTAAAATTGGCTGCAGTCACAAACGTGTTTAACGTGCACAAACAAATATTGCGGGACTACGTAATCCAATCATACGTTTTTTTACCTTTGCATGTGACGTCTTAACATGGCGCTTCCTTGATCACGTAAGAACGTCATCCAATAAAAGGCACATTCTTGATCACGTAAGAACGCCCCAAAAAAAGGCGCATCCTTGATCGCGTCAAAATGCCATCCAATAAAAGGCACATTCTTGATCACGTAAGAATGTCAGTCAATACAAGGAATCATTGGACAGCCTGGCAGGTGACGTTTTAAGCAACATGGCGCATCCGAGATAGCTGAAAAACCGCAGCCAATACAAGGACTCAGTTGACAGCTTGGCATATCACTAAAAAACGTATTTATATTTTAGGAACTAGTATGTGTCTAGATTGCTATCTAGGAATGTCACCAAATCATGAATCATCTTTTCGGACTTGACTGTCCCTTGAACTATAGCTATGGTGTATATCTTTAACATTTAAAAGATACACATGAGAAATACATATGCCATTGATGTTTTAAGATATGTTTTGATTGTTTTGGAATAACAATAATGATACATGGATTGATTAAACGTGTCATTTATTCAAGTTTAAATATGGTCAGCCTACCTATAGCCATATATGGGAGTAGAATTATTTTGTTAACATATTTTTAAAAAAATATTCATCATCTAAAATATTTGCATTACACACAGAGATTTATTTGGTTACACTTTTACAATAAGATAGAATAGAAAATGAAATACATGTGCTGTCAACATTAAAATAAGATTGTTTATTAATAAGATTATATGTCCTTGTTCATGTAAAAAGGACAAAAACGCTTTAGAAATGGAAATACATTCATTAACAATTGTGCTCACCATCCCTTAAAGGGACATTATTTTGTTTTTAAAAAGAGGATACACATAGACAATACTATTTCAATAAAATGAACACTTTACAGGGATTATATCATTGTATCAATCCTCAGATCATTTGTTAAAGGTGCATCAATTCATGCAGAGTTTCTAAATACACACATGGATGTGAAAATTGAAATATACATATATACACAAATAACAATCTATATATACATATATAAAAAAAATTACTATGCTAATCATAATCATGCAATGATAAAGCTAAGAGAAAAATATATAAAGACAAATAATAAGATTACATTGGAGATGTTAATCTTAAAGTCATTTACAATTGTCTTACATATATGATTTTTAATAAAAAAATATTTTTTGTTGGTCCCTTTAAGGATCAACAAGATAAACTAGAGCTTTAAAAAAATAACATGAAGAATGAGGACAAAGAATCGTGCAATTACATGTCTTTTATTAGTATGTAAGAAAACATCAACAACGTTTAGAAATAATCTTGTAAAAATAAGGAATATTTGAGCCATATGACAAGGTAACAGAGTGCATCACAGTCCATGAAGAGAGTTACCAAGGGCCACCATAGCCCCATTGGAGACATATGACAAGGTAACACAGTGCATCACAGTCCATGAAGAGAGTTGCCAAGGGCCACCATAGCCCCATTGGAGACATATGACAAGGTAAAAGAGTGCATCACAGTCCATGAAGAGAGTTGCCAAGGGCCACCATAGCCCCATTGGAGACATATGACAAGGTAACACAGTGCATCACAGTCCATGAAGAGAGTTGCCAAGGGCCACCATAGCCCCATTGGAGACATATGACAAGGTAAAAGAGTGCATCACAGTCCATGAAGAGAGTTGCCAAGGGCCACCATAGCCCCATTGGAGACATATGACAAGGTAAAAGAGTGCATCACAGTCCATGAAGAGAGTTGCCAAGGGCCACCATAGCCCCATTGGAGACATATGACAAGGTAACACAGTGCATCACAGTCCATGAAGAGAGTTGCCAAGGGCTACCATAGCCCCATTGGAGACATATGACAAGGTAAAAGAGTGCATCACAGTCCATGAAGAGAGTTGCCAAGGGCCACCATAGCCCCATTGGAGACATATGACAAGGTAAAGAGTGCAACAGGCACAACAATAAACTTTTAAAAAGGCCAAATGGCAACAATAAAAAAAAACATCAACATGTGGACGGAGGATTCTTATCTGCCACCTTGGAGCATCTCCAGATCCTCCACTTACTGGTCATCCTCTTCATTGTCCTGTGCATGTCCAGCTCCAGATTCAGGCCTTGAACTTAATCGCATAATTTCACGCAGAGTCAAGTCCTGAACCCGGAGCTGGGCCTGCATGGTGTCGTTCATCCCTCTCAGGACAGCTGCGTTCCTCAACACGGCCTGCTCTACTCTTGCTATACCTTCTAGCATGAGCCATGCTGAGTCACAGCCTAAAATAAAGAATAAATTAAATATTAATGATAATTACACAACAGACGAAAAAAGTAGAAAAGATACATTGTCATCATAAAGACAAATCATTCTTTACATCAATTAGTTTAAATTTATTCTTTACACATGAATTATGTTATTCAGACAGACCGAAATCATTAAAGGGACAGTTTACTCAAACATGTTGTCCCCTTTAATTGGTTTTAGATGATCCACTTATACAGCTTGAGTGTATAAAATCTTGTTAAAGGATTTACATTGTACTTACATTAGCAATTTAAATATTTTAATTATACTGTGGTAGGCACACCTATCCTTAAACATTTTGGCATTGAGGACAAGCTGTGTAAACATAGCAACCTGAAGAAATTACATTCCCACTGGGTTAGACAAGAGATAATGTATAAACATTTGTACATTAATTGTTGGATCCAAGTAGTGGTGATTGGTATATGTAGTGATATCCAATTAAAGGGACACTGAACCTAAATATTTAATTGACTGATTCAGATAGAGCATGACATTACAAATATTTAAAAATTACACATATTCTTTAAATGTTTGAATTCTATAGCTAGATTTTGAATGCAAGAATGTCGGTTTTTAGGGCAGGCCATATTTGTTTATCAACTTTGTTTGTCCCTGCTGGTTGATGGATACATTCATCCAACAATAAAGAAATGATGTCCACAATTATTTTATTTTTTTAAATAATTATAGGCATTTCTTTGTTTCAATAAAGATATCAAGAGAATGAAGAATAATTCATAAGAGTAGTAAATTTTAAATTTGATTAACATTGCATGCTCTATTTGAATCACAATAGAAAATATTTTCCTTCAGTGTACCTTTAAGTATCTTATAATGTTGATTTTGAATGATACTTACAGCTGTGCCTGGGAAGGACAATCCGACACCCAGGACAATGAAGGTTGAGACAGGGGGGAGGGATGGGATTGGCTTGGGGAGGGATGGGATTGGCTTGGGGAGGGATGAGCTGATGCTCCGGGGTAGGCCGTACAGCTGGGGAGTGGGGAGTTGGGGTCTGGGCAGCTGTACGGGCCATAATACGGGGAGAGCGGCGAAGGGGGTTGTAGGGGCATTTTTTGGGAGGGGCAGGAAATGATAAATGGGAAGGGCCGGCAGGGGTCTGGGCATGGGCAGGAGTCTGGGCATGGGCAGTGGTCTGGGCATGGGCAGGGGTCTGGGTCTGGGCATGGGCAGGGGTCTGGGCATGGGCAGGGGTCTGGGCATGGGCAGGGGTCTGTGACTGGTCAGGGGACTGGGCAAGGGCGGAAACCAGATGACCAGAAGTGGTGGATCCATCTGAAAATTTAATAAATATATATTAACATCTCATACATCATGAAATCAAATCAACGCATTTCAAATTGATTATGTTTTCAATATACTTAGAAGTGTGTTTGAATTTGTAAACAATTATGAAATGAGGATATGGTATGCATATAGGCACTCATATGAATATCAATTACTGTCTGTACAATTATAACATTATTATTGTGTTTTGGCCTGGAATATGCATGTGACATAATGATGGCATGAATTATACATTTTAAAAAAAAAAAAAATTTCATTCTGCCTGATATAGAAAGGGGGCAGTAGTGTATTTGAACAGACAAATAATATTCCTTTTAAAGTGCAAAAGCTGTAGACTTTGAATGTCTTCAATGAAATGATTTAAAATAAAGCAACATGTTGGAAACATGATAGATATATTTCACATACCATTAGACTCCAAGGCAGCCTCTTCCTCCTCCGTCACATATGTTAAATCAATCTCTGTAAAACATAACATGTTGTGTACACGTTAAGAACAGATATTATAACATATGTTACTGTTGTTCAAAGACACACATCAATGTTGCATTAATGATATACACACCCAAAGTTATGATTTACATCATTTTGATGGAGCATACAAATTACATTAGATTTGTTATTCTCAATGATTCATATTTTCGATGTATTGTTTGTATTAATTTAAAAATCATAAAAGCATAGTACATAGAACATTTAAGATTTCTCATGTGTGTATCACTTGATGACTGTTGTCAAAAATGAACATGGAAACAAACATATGCTATACATCTTCTGAATAACAAATGTGTAGACTAATAAATTTTTAATTATTAATCTTTCAATATTAAAAGAAAATTAATATATAATCAGAAGAGAAAATTATATGTTTGTTTCAAATGTTATGCTTCATCAGAATCATGCTCATAATATTGATTACCAATACACCTTCAATGACATATAAATGAGTCAATGGACTTTCCAGGAGACCGCAAAGGCGGCTCTATGTCACTGCTGGATTCCTGTGGGCTCACCACACCAACTCTCTCTATGAATGATATAGATATATATTAGGAAACACATTTGGGATATCACTAAATCACATCTGTATCAAATTTTAAGATTAATCAACCTGAAAATGTGAAGAATAGAGCAGTCATTAAACCAGAAAATGCTTGATTGATGTTTAATTTCAGACTATATTAGACATCAAACTCATCTCATACGATGCTATTGCATATCTAAATATACCCATTGATCAATGTTCTTAAAAGAATACACACAAACCACATTTTGAAGAGCAGACAAATCTAAACAAACACATGTGGCACATCGAGCCATTTGTGCAATGTACAGTAATCTTGTTTAGGACACAACACATATTTATCACAATACAAAACCAAATTGATTAGTACAAATATGTAATCATGGTGCTGTTAGAGTATGCTGATATCTATAAAGTAACTCCAACATTGAATATGTGAATTATATATCAATATTGTTTAATCCAAAGAATGTAAAGATGAATGAATCTATTGTTTATTAAAGGGACACTGACATGATTAATTTAAATCATTGATTTCTCTGTTCAAACTGTTCAAAATGATTTAACATTGACTCCTATTATAATTTGAATGTTGCTACATTTTAATCTTAAAGGCAGATAAGCAATATTGGATTCAATAAATATTGTTTGTTGAAGGTATCCACCAATCATCAATAAAAACCCAGGTTGTTCAACCAAAATTGAGATGCAGATAAACGTACATTCTTGATTTTAAAATACATTTAGCAATAGAATATTTCACATATGATGATAGTATTATATTTAAATGTTTATTAATATTGCATACTCTATCTGAATGACAACATTAATAATTGTAGATCAGTATCCCTTTAATATAAAATTATATTGATTTGACAATGTTGGTGTTAATGAATTCTCTACTCCATATGTTGATGTAATGAATGGGATTGAGCATGCAATTCAAATCTAATATGTTATTTAAGGATATCCGAAGAATTATTTAATTTTCATCTATTAAAGGGACATTACATATAAATATTGAACAATGTGGATTTAGTATGTAATGTTCTGTCCATGTTTCTAAGACAAATGTCAATTAAAATGAGACATACCATACTGTGAAAAGCCCTGCCTTAAGGATCCAGCAGCAACATCCATATCTGTAATATATTAAATGAGGATTGCATATCATTAATACAAATCATGCCATGTTTAAAATCTTTACATTATTAGCAAATCAATTTAAAACTATTAATCCTTTGGTAGTCCCATGAGTTAATTGTTTCCTCAATTCAATTCATGATAAATATATCCTGTACTGTTATTTTCAATCAGTTGTGTTGTTTACTGTAGCTTTAATTATTTTTTGGTGTTATTTCATTCTCATCAATTGATGTGCATATGTTATAATTTATTTGGATTCTTCTTTTTTTTATTATGTATAATATTGAAAATAAGAATACTGTATTCTTCACATATATAATAATTCACATTTCATTTTGAACAACATGTATAAAGCAATGCCACTTACAGCAAAGCCATGTTAACGTGTATGCGCAATTCCATTTT
This sequence comes from Bombina bombina, assembly GCF_027579735.1. Classification (NCBI taxonomy): domain Eukaryota; kingdom Metazoa; phylum Chordata; class Amphibia; order Anura; family Bombinatoridae; genus Bombina; species Bombina bombina. The sequence goes on along the minus strand of NC_069500.1, from coordinate 305,212,372 downwards.
CGCGATCATTGCGCAATGATTCAAAGCGGAATTACGCATCCGTCATTTGACCAACATGTATAAAGCAATGCCACTTACAGCAAAGCCATGTTAACGTGTATGCGCAATTCCATTTTCGCGATCATTGCGCAATGATTCAAAGCGGAATTACGCATCCGTCATTTGACCAACATGTATAAAGCAATGCCACTTACAGCAAAGCCATGTTAACGTGTATGCGCAATTCCATTTTCGCGATCATTGCGCAATGATTCAAAGCGGAATTACGCATCCGTCATTTGACCAACATGTATAAAGCAATGCCACTTACAGCAAAGCCATGTTAACGTGTATGCGCAATTCCATTTTCGCGATCATTGCGCAATGATTCAAAGCAGAATTACGCATCCGTCATTTGACCAACATGTATAAAGCAATGCCACTTACAGCAAAGCCATGTTAACGTGTATGCGCAATTCCATTTTCGCGATCATTGCGCAATGATTCAAAGCGGAATTACGCATCCGTCATTTGACCAACATGTATAAAGCAATGCCACTTACAGCAAAGCCATGTTAACGTGTATGCGCAATTCCATTTTCGCGATCATTGCGCAATGATTCAAAGCGGAATTACGCATCCGTCATTTGACCAACATGTATAAAGCAATGCCACTTACAGCAAAGCCATGTTAACGTGTATGCGCAATTCCATTTTCGCTCTGTGACACATATTCTGTAGAGCGCAAGACACATCATTCCTATTTCATGTGTCACTAATCTAAAATCAGATATCTAAACATCATATGTAGTGTATGTTGTGAGATCTGTATAGGTTTAGTATCTGACTATATACACATTTATTGATTAAAAAAAAAAATTAAGATATTATATGAAGTTGGATAATTACCTGGTTCAGATTCTCCATCTCCTCCCAGGCCACCGGACGGAGAAGCAGCTGCCCTGGCCCCCGCGTCAGGACTTTCAGATCCCGCAGCTGGGAGGGAAGAAGAGGAGGCCGAGGATGGCGAGGATCTGAATCTTTTGGGGACCCGGAGATTGAGGAGCTCGCATAAAGTCACCTCATAAGGGAGTAGGTACAGTTTCCGCGGGGCCTCTCTTTTGCCACCTCTTTTACGGGCTTGTACCCAGTCCCTTATGAGGTTGACTTTTTTGGTTAACCGCAGCCTCATATCTCCGAATCTCCTCATGATCTGATCCTGGGTCCTCTGGACGTCACACACCAATCTAACCGCATTGGTGATAGACTCCCAGAGGGCCTTCTTAACAGGCGCATCTGTCAACCTCCTCTTGTTCCCAAACAGCTGGGGATAAAAGTCCTTGACGGCGTGGACCAGTGCAGCGCTCTCCTCCTTGGTGAACCTGGGAGCTGACATGCCTGCTCGGTTTGATAATATAATATATAAATATATAAATATATATACTGCCTGCAGGCATTAGAGAACTGACAAAGATGGCAACGTGTAATGGACTTTTATATGGTGAAGTAAACATGAGATGCACCATGGGACAAGTTATCTGTACATCTGATTGGATAAAAGTTTGAAATATTGTTAGAATGTCTGTGAGACCATCCTGACTCAAGTTGTGTTTGTGTGATGAACTCTGATTGGCCGTTCCTTAATGTTTCATATCTTAGTAACTTCCTTACACATACCTCATGGTGGTGCTGTAACTTCATTTTTCATGTAGACTTATTTGTAACTCATGGGCCTGTCATGCGGATATGTGTGACGCAGATTTAATATCCGTGATCCGTTAAATATTAATGATGAAATTCTATTTAACATCTAATACTGTCACATTATTAATGTTGTAGACATTTCTCGGTTTAATAACGGTCTGTTTCTTTAATACAAATACACATTTAATATTGTATGTCTTTATTGTTCATAAAATCCATTTATTGACTTATTGTGAAGTATTGATATTGCTCTATTAAATGTATTTCATAATGCACATTGATTGTGTGCTATTGCGTGACATTAGACTTTAATGTTTAAAGATGCTAATCTGGTGTTTCAAGATGCGTTTCCCGCGCAATATTTCTGAATGTTCAAATTCAGGTTATAAGGTCAGTAACTTGGATAATCTGTTTATAAATGTTAAACTACAGGTTTGTTTGTTATTAGGAAATAAACCTCGAGCTTGTATTTGTCTGAAGTGCTCATATATGTTATTGTGCAATGGCGTCTTTATTTTTAAATAGACATTACAAACAAACAATTGTATCAAATGATCTGTAGAGATAGAAAATTGTTTAGACTTTAAAATGTAAATCAATTTATCTTAGTATTTAGATATCCTCAACAGAAGAAATTTAAATGCACATGGTTGAGACAATCACATAAGGCATCTCTGTGCAATCTTCATCTACTGAGCCTATCTCGATATGCTTTTCAAGCAAAGTATGTCAAGATAGGAAGAGAAGTAAATACACTCTTTAAATCTCTTAAAGGGACACTGTCCAAACAAATTTAGCGTTGGTGATTCAGATTGAGCATGAAATGTTAATCAACGTTATAATTTAATCCGATTCTCAAATGTTAACAATTATCTTGTTATCTTTCTTTGCAAATCAATAATGATATTTGAGATTAAGGACAATTGTTTCAAAAACCTGGGTTGTCCTTGATGATTGTTGGATAAATTAATCCACCACAAAAAAACAAGTTCAGTCCAGAGTACTGAAGCTAATAAATTATCTATTTAATGCCATATTTTTAAAGTAATGATAGCAACATCACAAGGAGCATTCATAATATGAGACAATTTTTAAAGTTGCTTAAAATAGAATACTCATTCAGAATGTATAAATCATTAATTTTTTAACTGTCTCACTTTAAGTATATTTTTAGTTCATGTCCCTTTAAATAAACATTTCACAATAATGCTTGAAATATCAGAAACCTAGGCACCTTCCTTTTGATAAATTAGTATAACATATGAGTCAATAAAATTTAGATTAACTTCTGGATTGTTTTACACACTGACTGAAATATATATTGTAAAGGAGGTATTTTGGAGTCTTCAGCTTAGAGGGACATTAAGCTATATGTTATGTATGCATTTTGGATAAGATTATAATATTTGAACAACTTAATATGTTTTGGTATTCAATCATTATATTGTAATTATATATATTTTTGGATTAAATACATATCTACATAGGCTATTTTGATGCTGATTGTTGGTTGCACATAGATACCTTATGTAATTGACTAAGATATGTGCATTGATTTTTTTTTTACAAAGTATATTTAAAGACTGAATGTAATTCTATAGTACTTTCTAAATATGTTTAAATTATTTTATGAATTATTTAAAAATCAATACACAATATACTCTGTGAATGTCCCTTTAAGGACCAAAACTTTTGTAATGTTGATTTAACATTGTCAAAAAAAACTAAAGGGGAATGATGATATGTGATGTCTAACCCAAGAGGTAAGATTTTAAAAACTACATAATATTATTAACTATAGTTAAATGACTCCACTAGAAAATCAAATCGATTAACCTGCCATCCAATAACTAGCTTGTGAAAAATATAAAGTTAAATGACCTACCATTTATAAATGTAAAAATTAAAATAATTTAGCAAATAATGTTTTGAGATACCTAAGGAAGATACAAGATCTTATAAAATTAATTTTACATTCAACAACACTGTCACTTTAATGTAATTGAACCACTTCCCCTTCTTAAAAGTGAAAAAAATAAATTTTTGTGAAATTGACTACATATCCGAAATTATTTTATTATTTATTATTTTAACATCTAAGAATTTCAAAAGAAAAGCATCGATGGATCTCACTCCCCAATGAATGTTAAAAAGATAGTTTAATGTAATATTCTCTGAATCAGTGGATTTTCAACAATTAATGCATTATTTGATCTTATGCATGTGCTTGTCAAATAGACAACTACCAGTCATGGGAGTTAAATTGATTTTTATTGACAGATTATATGGATATTTATTATCCAAAGAGTGTATTTACTACTAAACTTTTTATTATTACCATTTTAAAATTTAATAGTTTCTGAACCAAAAATAAAAATATATTCCTGGAAGTCATCAGATGCCAATCTGAAATGTAAAAAAAATGTTTACAAAAGTTAATACACACGTAGTCAAAGAATCATAAAATACATTTACAATCATCTTGTGTCTATGCTCTAACTTTTTTCAACATTTTTTAAAGATATTTATTAATTATATTTAAAATAAAATATGATTTTCGAATTATACATAAAAATGTATATCACATTTCAATAATATATATGTTGAACATAAATGTCATATTTCATGTCCATTCAAATACCTCTATATCAACTATAATATGTATTCCTTTTTATGATTGTGATCCTTAAATATCTAATGATGAAATATGTATGACTAATGTATGTAAGCTACCAATAATCAACATTCTTCCTGTGATTATTAACTAGCATGCATTGGTACACCAACCTGGATAATGCATGGTCTTTGAAAGTCAATTCAGGGCTAAACAGTTGATCTTCAATAGGTGTCTTATTCATCATTTCAAAAATAGAGGACTGAAATCCCATCTAAAAATTAGAAATTCATCTAAGTGTCTGATTGTGATCCCTAAATATCTAATTAAGAACTAAATATGACTAATGTATGGAAGCTACTAATATTCAACATTCTTCCTGTGATTCTTAACTAGCATGCATTGGTACACCAACCTGGATAATGCATGGTCTTTGAAAGTCAATTCAGGGGTAAAAAGTTGATCTTCAATAGGTGTCTTATTCATCATTTCAAAAATAGAGGACTGTGAAATACCATCTAAAAATTATAAAAATCATCTAAGTGTCTCCAATAGGATGCCTCAACAGCCTTATTCTATTAAATAGTTGGCACTTACCATCTGAACATGTCTTTGTATGCTTTTCAAGGTCAGCAGATTTGAAAGATAATGCCAGACATGATCCCATTGGTATACTTCAATTTAAATCTTGGCTTTTTCCACTGTCAGTCTGGGCAATCTTCACTGTCAGGCTTCTTATTCTTCCCTTTCAGTCTTTAGATTAAGTCAGCTCCCTAATGGCATAAAAGGTTTATTCAAAATTACTACAAGTGTGTGAATCATTTCTCTAGCCCTCTCCCACCCCCCATTTCATAAGAAATTTCTGTCACTAGCTTACTGTGTAGCATCTTGTGTTATGTTCTATCAAGTGTGAAGATGAGTCATATTGAGCAGAACAAACCTCTAATGTGTGACATTGAACCATAGTCATGCTAGAGGATCCCTTTCTGAGTATTTACATTTTAAGTAATGTGTAAACTAAATACTAGTTTAGAAAATGTATGCCATATGATGTATTTGTGTACAATTCATGCCAGCAACAGTCCAGACATTTATACTTACCAGCTGATGTCCTCTTTAAAAACCAGGTGGCAAAGACTCGCTACAGGACCCAATGGCCAGAGCATCACCTATATTAATAAATGAAACACATTTTTAGCATTTGATGAACAATCCTAACATGTTTGCACAATTCTCTACTTGTTTTTCCATAGAGTTCACATCTATTGATAATACTCCAGTCTAACTTCTATTCTTTACCGTCTAAAGTTGCGGTTGATGATGTCTGCTCTGACATTGAGGCCCTCGTCCCGGAATGGCCCCTCTAGAACAGGATCATTCTCCTCATATCTGAGGAGGTTTCTGTCCGGCCGGACGGCCTGCAGCATCCCAGCCCGCTGTGCAATATTATGCAGGACGCTACAGGCTACAACAATCTTAGCCACCTTCTTTGGGTTGTGCTGGAGGGCTCCTCCCGACCTGTCCAGGCACCTGAACCTCATCTTCAGGAGCCCGAACATCCGTTCAACCACCGCCCTGGTTCTCTTATGAGCCCTATTGTAGCGCTCCTCAGACACATCAGTCGGGCTACGCAAGGGGGTAATGAGCCAAGGCCGGCTCATTTACCCAGAATCACCTATAAATTATGAACAGAACATAATTCCAACAGAATCCTCAAAATAGTATTTGTAGTACAATAAAAAGTTTTGTACACGATAATCCATTAACAAATGTTTATTTTAACTTTAAAATATCTAGTTCAATATTATTCTCTATCTTCCCATTTCAGCTAAGACATGCTACATATGCGTATTTCTCCTAAATCAAGCCTTGTGTAAAATGCTAACTACATGGTTACATTACATTCTCTATCTGAGCATTTAAGGTAAGACATGCTACATATCTGCATTGAACTAAAAGACATTTGCGGAAAGAGACAATGACATGGTTAAATTCCATTAGCTAATATCTTCCCATTTCAGCTAAGACATGCTACATATGCGTATTTCTCCTAAATCAAGCCTTGTGTAAAATGCTAACTACATGGTTACATTACATTCTCTATCTGAGCATTTAAGGTAAGACATGCTACATATCTGCATTGAACTAAAAGACATTTGCGGAAAGAGACAATGACATGGTTAAATTGCATTAGCTAATATCTTCCCATTTCAGCTAAGACATGCTACATATGCGTATTTCTCCTAAATCAAGCCTTGTGTAAAATGCTAACTACATGGTTACATTACATTCTCTATCTGAGCATTTAAGGTAAGACATGCTACATATCTGCATTGAACTAAAAGACATTTGCGGAAAGAGACAATGACATGGTTAAATTGCATTAGCTAATATCTTCCCATTTCAGCTAAGACATGCTACATATGCGTATTTCTCCTTAATCAAGCCTTGTGTAAAATGCTAATTACATGGTTACATTACATTCTCTATCTGAGCATTTAAGGTAAGACATGCTACATATCTGCATTGAACTAAAAGACATTTGCGGAAAGAGACAATGACATGGTTAAATTGCATTAGCTAATATCTTCCCATTTCAGCTAAGACATGCTACATATGCGTATTTCTCCTAAATCAAGCCTTGTGTAAAATGCTAACTACATGGTTACATTACATTCTCTATCTGAGCATTTAAGGTAAGACATGCTACATATCTGCATTGAACTAAAAGACATTTGCGGAAAGAGACAATGACATGGTTAAATTGCATTAGCTAATATCTTCCCATTTCAGCTAAGACATGCTACATATGCGTATTTCTCCTAAATCAAGCCTTGTGTAAAATGCTAACTACATGGTTACATTACATTCTCTATCTGAGCATTTAAGGTAAGACATGCTACATATCTGCATTGAACTAAAAGACATTTGCGGAAAGAGACAATGACATGGTTAAATTGCATTAGCTAATATCTTCCCATTTCAGCTAAGACATGCTACATATGCGTATTTCTCCTAAATCAAGCCTTGTGTAAAATGCTAACTACATGGTTACATTACATTCTCTATCTGAGCATTTAAGGTAAGACATGCTACATATCTGCATTGAACTAAAAGTAGACATTAGCGGGGGGAAAATATATGGTTAAATTGCATCCTATAGTTGAACATTACGCTAACATTTTAAAACTACAGTGGCAATTGTCAAAATAATTAACCATGTTGTGCACAAATACTCACCAACGAGATAACCAGGGGGCATTTGTCTTTCCTCAAACTGTCTCCACAGGGACGACAGAGAGAGGATGCGGGCATCATGACAAGCTCCTCCAAAATTCGCACACACATGCATAATCCTCATCTTTGCGTCACAAACATACTGCACGTTGAGGCTATGAAAATGTTCGAGATTTCTGAAGGGCGAGTCATCAATTGGAGCACGCAGCGCAATGTGGGTACAATCTATGGCTCCCAAGACATTGGGCATTTGAGCAATATCAAAGAATTCCCGCTTCAGACGCCTCCAATCACCATCATTCTGTGGGAATCCTATGTATTGCTTACTGATACGTACCATGGCGTCCAGAAAGTTATCAAACACCCCAGAGAATGTACCTTGAGCCAGGCCATGCATGTACAGTTCTCTGGATTGAAAACTCCCGGAGGCCAGGACGTATAGACAGCTTAGCATCCTACTCATGGCGGGAACAGCAGTCCTTATTCTTATACGTGGCTCCAAATGAGGTTTAAGAAGATCGTAAAGGCCAATGAGCTGTTCGCGATCGAGCCGATACTTATCAAAAACCTTAAAGTCGCTCATGTTTTCCAAGGTGGGTCTCACCCTGTAGACACGAGGACCTCGAACCAGATGACCCCTTCGTCTCAGTCTGAGCCGCCGAGGCTGCCTGATTCGACCAACAGCTAGTTCGCCAATAGCAGCACCAGCAGCGTCTACCATGTCATCGTCATCCATCTTTCAAAACAGCGTAACAAGGTAAGCACTTGATCTGATGTGGATCACAAGTGATGCATTGGCCATGTTGTTTGGGGGATTTATAGTACAATTAGTCCAATGGTAGTGAGTTTGTAATGATTGCTGATTGTATTCACCTGTTTGTATGTGAGCGGCGCGAATGCTTTCACAGTGGGCGTTTATTTGTTGTTTGCTGAAATGTTATTTTCAAACAATGATTCTCAATGTGAAAGTGTCAAATATCACACATACAGTGCATGTTTGTAATGTTTGTTCATATGCGTAATCAATATTTCTTAAACGCGATCTTATAGTAACAAGCACACGTCCAGGCTAACATGAATGAAAGTGCATAGTTGTGTATAATGTGCATCGAATGTGATCGATCAATGTTGCTGCAATATTGTTTGTAAACGATAAAGTAACAGCTGCCATCTGTAGTATTGTATATATAAGTGATTGCCGAGCAGTCAATATTGTATGCGTCCCTTTAAAATCGCAATAATAATTCCGAACTTCCCATCTGCCATCTGTAGTATTGTATATATAAGTGATTGCCAAGCTGTAAATATTGTATGCGTCCCTTTCAAATCGCACTAATACTGAATAACTTCCGGCTGTCATCTGTAGTATTGTATATATAAGTGATTGCAGAGATGTCAATATTGTATGCGTCCCTTTCAAATCGCACTAATACTGAATAACTTCCGGCTGTCATCTGTAGTATTGTATATATAAGTGATTGCCGAGATGTCAATATTGTACGCGTCCCATTAAAATCGCAATAATAATTACGAAATTCCCGTCTGCCATCTGTAGTATTGTATATATAAGTGATTGCCGAGATGTGAATATTGTACGCATCCCTTTAAAATCGCAATAATAATTACGAAATTCCCGTCTGCCATCTGTAGTATTGTATATATAAGTGATTGCCGAGCTGTCAATATTGTATGCGTCCCTTTCAAATCGCACTAATACTGAATAACTTCCGGCTGTCATCTGTAGTATTGTATATATAAGTGATTGCTGAGATGTCAATATTGTATGCGTCCCATTCAAATGGCACTAATACTGAAGAACTTCCGGCTGTCATCTGTAGTATTGTATATATAAGTGATTTGCGATCTGACAATATTTATTAATTGTCCCATTGAAATCGCCTTAATAATGCTGTTCCAAACTGTTGTTTACGTATATGTTGTATTGTAGTATTGAGTGTTAAAGTTCCGAAAGGGGAGGTACAGTCGTGAATCTGTGATGTGTATGGTTGAATCTTCTAATGACGTCATGATATTATTAACCTGCCTATGTAGTTCTGAAATCCTCATTGTGTTGTTGTATTGTGCTACATTGTTATTGTGTGCTGAATAAAATCTAAATGTGTGCTTTGTGGTTGCGTGATGGGTGATGCGTGTTATGTACATGTACGTATATATTGTGATTGTGTCCCACATATGCTGACTTCTATATAGCGGTCTGGCATTGTTGTTCCTTCCCATAAAGTGACATCTGTAATCTGGTGTAACGATGTTCTTGTTGTACGTAATTCCTAATGGTTTCTGGTGATGGAATCATGATGTTAAAAGTACAGTAAAATCCATATGTTGTGTTTTGTGATTCCTCTAGAAAATGTAATGTGTTTTTCCCCCATCATTTGAATGCACATGTATGAGTGAATGTTAAAAGTAATGTATGTGCATCCATGAGTGATCATGTGTTAAGCCTATGTAGATATGCTGTTGCTGCAAGCATATGAGTTGAATAACTGAAATGCAATAATAAAGGTAAATGAGAATTGTTTCCCATTGTGCAGTGTTTGTGAATCCTGAAAAGTTGACATTATTTTTGTGTCCGTTTAAATGTAATATTTTTAAAACAAAAATGTTGTTACTAGTGATGTTGATTTGTAGTTGATGTAATATAAAAGTCTGAAAGAATTTAATGGTGTTGTGAATATTCAAACAGTAAAATCCATAAATCTACCATAGGGAAATAGTCATTTCTTGATCTATTTATCATAGCTGGGTCTAACGCATGAAATCATGTCTTTTCTAGCGCTGGTATTTGGAGTTTTTCTGTCTACGCTATTTGCGTGCGTTAGGGAAATGAGGGTTTCGCGTGCACGAGCACGTCTTCCCAATAGAAGTCAATGGAGGCTCTAAAAATTGGTCATTTTTTTTTTCTAAGACTGGTTTTCATCGTAAAGTGAGTGACGTCATGAGCTTTTGTGAAAAAGTAACTAAATCGTGTTCTTTTTGTAATAAATAAATATTTTGTGTATGTCATGTGGTGTATATTGTTTGTATGCATCGATGAGTGTATGTTTGTGATAATGTTATTAGTTAGATGTAGGTATATGAGGGTCTTTTCCCGTGTGTCAATGTAAGTCAATGGGAAAATGGATTTGTGTTGTTTTTTTTCAAACACCCGAGATCTCGCAACTTTAATCCTTTGTATTTTGAAGAAAAATTATTAAATATGAAAAATAAACATAGTGTAGTGTTTGTATGACTGTAAGTGTAGTTTGTGTAATATTTTTTATTTGATTCGTGGATCTTTTTTTTGTCGGTATATGTTTACTACTGGGTCTGAGGTGTCGGTAGAAATGTGAGCGTTAGGTTTTTTTTGAGTGTCGGTAACTGAACTTTAAATACCGGAGTCCGTAAGAAACCCGCGTTAGGAGCCTCTAACGCTGGTTTTCAAGGCTAACGCCGAACTCCAAATCTAGGCCTCAGAGTTTAGGCCTTTTGGGAATAGGGTGTTATATTTGAAAATAAGTTCAGCTTCCTTAAGTAGTAATTTCTTTTCTATATCCCCCCTCTCCAATGCTGTTTTACTTTATGCATCCCCCAATAGGACATATCTTTTGTATTACCTTTATGGGTAGTCTTATATTACAGAGATGCTCTCTGATTCTGTCCCTCACGACCCTCTTTGTTTCCCCAAAATAAAAAAGATTGCAGGTGCATTTTAGAATGTATATAACACCTTTATGGGTACACCTTATTAGTTCTTTTATTTGTAGAGTGTCTTGTGAATTACTAATCTGTATCTTTTTGACTTTACTACTGTGCCCGCATGCTTTGCATGAATAACACGGGTAAAAACCGGCCAATCTCTTTCTGTACCCACACTTTTTTTTTTTTTTTTTTTTTTAATATTTTTATTGAGGTAAAGTTTGGCATACAAACAAGATATGTAAAACATTCCACCAGCGTCATCCCAAACAACATAGTACAAGGTTCATCATACAGTAGGTATGCTACAAAGTGTTATCAGCGATATCAACTAACAAATTAACAAGGGAAATAAAGTTAAAGAAGTTTTATAAGAACACAATACAGTCGTGCCAATGATGATTTAAGCCTTCCTCCTTACTTAAAAGGGTCACTCTCGGACCCCTGAATAAGTGAGAGTTTTGCCAAAGTAGGAGGCTACCTGCAATGTGGAAGAACACTCATGGATCTTATTCTGTTTACCTCAGATTTTTAAAGTTATTTTTATATCAACACACTGTTAGGGACTATATCAAAAGAAAAACATACAGGCAATAACCAGGCTTAATCCCTCCTAGCTGTCATTCAAGACAATTTATCTGTGGAAAAATGATTGCTGTAATATTATATTGAAAGATATACTCATAAAGAAGGTAGTTAGGGTGCGGTATGCTAAGGGTTGTTGTTGAGTGGAGACATATGGTGCTGTTGGGAAAGGACTATGATTGATATGCGGCATAGACAAGACAAGCCGCGTAGTTAGTTCTCCTGAAAAAGGAGGTTCATTATGGTGGTGGGGGGGGGGGAGGAGGTGGTAATATAAGTAATATAAATGAAGTAAGTAACTTAAGGACTTAGAGGTTTGTTGCGAATGAAAAGGAGGGCAGGCAAACATATATAATAGGTGACAGGTGCTTGGTGTACTAAGTAGACTGGCTTCAGTATTACAGGGTAGCAGAGACATGCATACCTTCACAAAAACATATAGACTACTGGATGTATATCAAAGTTACATCTCACATCAAGTGCTCATAAATAATCAGCATTAGTAAACAGGTACTGGGTCTATGGAAATGTATAGTGGGCGTTAAGTTATAAAACAGTTTGGAAAAGTAACTGGGGAGCAAATGACGAATGGTTAACGGCAGATATTTTAAATATGAAAAGAGGGTAAATGTTAGCCAAATGTTTGGGGAGCCAGCATAATATATTCTAGAGATTGTGAAATGGAATGACGTACAGAACTCTGCCTCGGCCGCTGACAGATCCTGCCATCCAAAAGCATATTGTGAAAATGTGTGAGAGTTATACATGACTTCCCTAGGCTGATTAAAGGATAGAAGTAACTATACCACTCAAGTATTCAAATTGTATTAATAACAGATCCAAACCTGTGACAAAGATTGCTCCATAGATGGGTCATAATAAATATTATCATGTATACACACATAGTAGTTAGATAAGAGCATAGGCCCTCACACTTATAGAAAGATATAAGGTATAATAAGTCTAACATCCAATTAGATCCTAAACCCAGCCTTTAGTTACAAAATATATATATATATAGTAATGATACCCGGGCTCACTGGGGAGTATAACATATAAGAACTTTAACAAACAAGGTCCTCAAACATGCAGGGCGGGGGCATCCACATGAGCATAACAGTAGTTACATTTCTGTATATGTTATTATAGGATAACAAAAAATGCATGTATAAATATAAGATTCATAGCCCTATGTCGTAGATTACAGGAATGTGATGCAGAAGCGTGGTTAAGCTATAAATATGGCATGGTCTGAGTAAACCAAACTATATCATATGGGTGTTGTTGTGTTTAGAGGCCTACAAATACTTGATTGATGAAAACCTATAATACAGAGAGAGGGAAACATGTGTAGAAGCTGACTTTCAAAAATATAAAAGTATTAATATGGATAACATTTGGAGATTAGGGAACATCAGCAAGGTGCCATATACTCAGCAACCAATGGTCCTGGAATGAAAATACATTGACCTGTACAGGCTTCTTCAAGTCTATAAAGTGAGACTATTACTCCATAGTTTTGAGTCAGTTTTACATCAATCGCTGTATATAATGTGAAAAGCATGGTAAGGGCTATGGAAAGATATGTAGACTTAAAAGCCATCTATTGCCAGCCTTCCTACTGTGACAGCGAGCCATCATGGGAACATTTGCAGACATTCCTGGTTCATGTATACATCAATTAACAGTCCAACAATAGTAACAGAGAGTCTCTATATATAAGGCCTAGAACAAATAACTATAGACAACGTGTCAACTATAACCTCTAAAGAACTTGCTAGTGAGCCCCAGGTGTAAGCAAACTTGAAATAAATTGTGTAGCGTCTGAGTCTCTGAACCCATGCCCAAACACAGACACTCATCCCATACCAGATCGTGGGGCTGGATAGGCTCCTTGGGCTGGCTGCGACGGCCAGCTGTATGTTACCCTCCTGCTAGGCTGAAGTGCGATAATGAGCTCTGAGTGAGTGACCTGGAGTGCGATCAGATCGCCGCTGCAGATGAATCCGCGCAGGGACAGCTCCGGAGTGTGGAGGTATGTATGTGGAGGCAGTAACCTGGAGACTCTGTTCAATCCTGACATCAGTAAGCTCGCCCGGGTCTCAGAACACGGACTGCTAGCCGGTAAGCATTTAGGCACCTTTCCTCCTGTCATGCGATCAGGCCATGACCACTCTTGCTGGATTCCACCATGCACCACCTCGCCACACGCCAATGTAATATGCGAGAATTTCGCATCTCTTGCACCGCTGTCTGCATCTATTTTGGGCCAGCCAAAAACTCTAGGTGCTTGTGTCGGGTGCAGCGGTCGTCTTGCGGCAATCTGGGGCTCCTTAGTTATAGTTTGTGAGGGCCTGTGTGCCTGGGATGTGTGAAGAGATTTTTCAGGAGATAGACTTCCACACAGAGATGAAAATGCTAGGGTTAACTCACACTCCAATCTCTGAAAGTGAGCATTTAGCAAGTCTTTAATCTCCTTTTCCCAATCAGTCGCCATGTTCCTGGGCTTCCACGTGGGAGAAAAGACTGCAGCCTCTTTGCAGGTTAGCCGTTAGACAGGGCTCTGTACAGTTATTTTCTGTGCTGCACAATTATAATTAGGCTTCCCACTGGTTCTCTACCTCTACTTGGTAACTGGTGGTGTCCATAATACAAACTTGTAGTGGGCTAACGGTCATTGTAGGGGAAAATTATGATCATTTTCAGCAGAGCTGAAGTGAAGTGCGACCGTTCCGAGCCCAGGCTTGCTCCGCCCCCCCCCTCTTTCTGTACCCACACTTTTTTATTATCTTGCTTCTTCATTTCACTGGGTGCAAGAATTGATTTTATGTTAGTTGCTTTTTTGAAAACAAAACTAGGGTTGTTAGATATTGTATCTCCCAGGATATTATCCTCTTTTATGAGGTGCCAGTGTTTTTTCACAATTTTTTTGATCAAATTATGATCTATATGATAATCAGTCAATGTGTCACTGTCAAAATTATTTTTTTCTTTGTACACCAATAATGATTCTCTGTTAGTGTTTTTAGCTCTTTTTAGTGCCTTATTGGAATTTTCCACATTATAACCTCTGAAATTGAATCTTTCTATCAACGTACCTTCAACATCAGTGTCAATGTCTAACACCAGAATTTCCTAACAACCCGGGTTGCTAATATATCTACTACAACTCCTTTTTTTGGCTAAAGTACCTGCGTGCACAAGCACTAAGGGCAGGTAAAGTTTACATACATCGATTGCATAAGCATACACTAGAAAGTGAAATCTACAATATCTTTCTGAAAATACAATCTGTTTTACATCGGCCTGGAGGTCGGAGCCTATTGGCAGACTCGAGATGAGCCTTTGAAGTGCCAATTGGTAGGCGCAAGACAAGCCCCTGGAGTGCCGGGTGTGACGTAAGACGCCAAAGACACAAGGAATCTAACAACCGACATCCAACTGCAGGACGCACAAGATACCCTGCTGTCTTAGGAGAAAAAGCTTAAGGTACGATTGCAAAAGTAATCTCATATGAGGATTCTTAACACCAGCCATATGCTAATACATATGTAATATTGTAACGGCTTTACCACTAAGATCCCACTTGGCATAATACCATATTTCTCACAGCTGGTCACAACGGACTTTAACATATTTTATGAACATTCTCATGTATGGACAATCTCAAGTGCTCTTATATGTTGGTTTCTGTATAATTCTTTATCACTGTATACCAGATCTCTTTATCAAGCTGATTTAAATTTTTAACAAAGCTGATTTAACCTATCTAAATAAACAGAGAATACAGAAAATAGTACTGTACGTATACATAAATGCAATCTCTATTTGAATTTAATTCCACTTTCTTGGTGATCCTGTGAAATCACATAAAGTATAACTATTTTATGCAAACTCTGTAACATAAAGTTTTATTTTACAACTGATGATTTTAAATGTTAAAATTAATTTGTAGGTAACCCAACAATTGTTTTTTCATATTAGAGATGTCTCTATAGTTGTTATTTAATTTTATTTATAAATAAATGACAATGTTTTTTTCATTTGGTTTCATATATATTTTTATTATTACATATCAGACATTTATGAGCAATATATTTATGTACAATCGCATATTTATGTAGCATACTTCTAATAGGTATCTTTAGTTTTGAGTGCCCTTACATCCCCACCAATTTTTCTAGTACACTTTTAGATTGAAGGATCTAACTTTTGTAAGGAGTTTGATACTTTGCACCTTGCGCACTATTTTCACACATCTTGTTCCAATCCGTTTCTTTCCTTCAGATAATAGTAGCAGCAGGTCTATTTTTAACATGGACAATATTTTCGATTTTAGAGAGAAATTCTTTTTGGATATGAGAGATGATAATATCTCAACGGCCAACCCCATAAGCTCAGACAAAACCTCAGACCTCATGCAAAATTTAGAGCATGAATTAACAAAATAACTAAAACAACAAATGTAGCTAGTATTTCTAAATAGATATAAGAAAAAAGGTATCATTCCCAGAGGGCTTAATCTAAAGAAAAATTGGACTTTCACCTTGAGTGATACTTTACAGACAGAATGGAAAGATACATTAACTAAAGCTTCAAATACCTTAATTGGTATCCTTTAAAGATCCCGAAAAGTAACACTCATTGTCATAGAGAAAAACATCCTAGAAATTAAGGAGAAACTAAAAGATAGGAAAAGTGAAAATGAGTAAAAAGAAAGACAAAAAGTTATTATAGATAAATTGAATAAATTAAATATAGATCTATTAAGATCAAAATGGGGCAAAATGGAGAGCGATATAAAAGACAAATAATCAACAGCAAAATGAGGAAGTCGCCAATGAGGAACATATGGTTACCTCTAGGGGTCAGACTAACAACTACACACATACAAATATAAATAAAAATAGAAGGACCAATAATACTAACCATCCCTTTGACTATAATAGGAATCAGAACACATATAATAGAAATCAATATCCGTATGAACAGAACAGGACCTATAATCAAAATAAAGAATATGGGAATGCCAGACAGGTGAGATACAGACATAGGGAACACTTTAATTCTGAATTTAGACTAAATACCTTTGGAAATAATCATCAAAGGGAATTCTATAATAAGCAAAATGATTGGGAATATCCTAGAAGAACATATAGAAGAGAAAATAACAAACAGTGGGAATCTTGGAGAACCCCTACACATAACAGGTTTGAATCACTAAGAGAACCTGATTTGAGAGAAGAAAGACACATAAACACTGAATCTCCCCTTTTTTTAGAGAAGAGCCCTCTGAAAGAGGGCACATCAAGAGACCTTTTCCAATCAGAACTAGAACCCAATCAAAGAAGAAAAAGAGGGTTAGAGGAAAGAGAGGAAGGGAATTACTCAAAAGAAGCAAAAAGGTGGAGGTAGAGGTAGACTTAAAACCAAAATCTAGATTTAACCCCATACAATCAAAAGGGAATTACCTAGACACTTTTGAAAAATTAGTACTCAAAGACATAAAAAGATGTAACCCTCCTCGCCCAAAGAAATTTAATATGAGCATAAAAGAAAAGACCATAATTAATGACCTCCAAAACAACAAAGAGTTAACTAAAAAAATCTGCGGATAAGGGTGGAGGTATAGTCGTGATAGATACAAAGAATTACCTAATTGAAGCTCATAGACTTTTGGATAACTCTAAGACCTATAAAAACTAGATTTTAAACCTACTGTTAAATTTTCCCAAATATTGAATAAATTATTGGCAGAAGGTAAAAGATCAGGTGTACTGAATGATAAAGAATTTCAATATTTAACCCCAAAACCTCCAAGAATACCGATCTTTTACTTTCTACCAAAAATACATAAATGTTTAACGAATCCCCCAGGAAGGCTGATCATATCAGGGATTGAATCAATATCAGCTAATCTCTCTAGATACGTGGATGGTTATTTACAAAAACATGTTATAAATCTAAATTCTTACCTGAGAGATTCCACTCAGGTACTTAATATTCTCAACACACTCAAATGGGGAGAAGATATGTATTTGGCGACTTGTGATGTAACATCACTGTATACAGTGATAGACCATACTAAAGGTTTAGAGGCAGATAATCATTTTCTAAAACAGGATAAAGACATGATAGAGCCACATAGGAGTTTTATCCTAAAAAGTATCAAAATCATTCTAGAAAATAACTATTTTTCCTTTAATGAAAAGTTGTATCTCCAAATAGAGGGAACAGCTATGGGTACAAGGTTTGCACCTAGCTATGCCAACCTCTTCATGGGATCCTGGGAGGCAGAATTCTTTGGTTCTGGTAGCTATGGTGCAAACCTTGTACTCTATAAGAGGTATATAGACGACCTTCTGTTAATATGGAAAGGTCCTGAAAAAGGTCTTGTCGCAATGTTTGAGGAAATGAATAAAAATAATTATAGCTTAAACCTCACCTACAATTTTAGTAAAAACACAATCACCTTTTTAGATTTGGAAATCATGACTATTGACAATAAAATAGAGACCAAAACACACTTTAAAAAAGTTGATTGCAACAATTACATCCATGCTAAAAGTTGCCACTTAGATTCCTGGAAAAACAACATCCCCATAGGCCAATGCCTGAGGATACGCAAAAATTGTTCTAGAATTATAGACTTTGAAGAACAGGCAGGTACGTTGATAGTCAATCAGATTCAAGTTCAATCGGATTGGCTGACCCAATCAGCCAATCAGATTGAGCTTGCATTCTATTGGCTGATCGGAACAGCCAATAGAATGCGAGCTCAATCTGATTGGCTGATTGGATCAGCCAATCCGATTGAACTTGAATCTGATTGGCTGATTCAATCAGCCAATCAGATTTTTCCTACCTTAATTCCGATTGGCTGATAGAATCCTATCAGCCAATCGGAATTCGAGGGACGCCATCTTGGATGATGTCATTTAAAGGAACCTTCATTCGACGAGTAGGCATCGGTAAAAGAGGATGGATGCGCGTCGGCTGGAAGAAGATGGCTCTGCTCCGCTCCGGATGGATGAAGATAGAAGATGTCGCTTGGATGAAGATGTCTACCGGTCCGGATGTCCTCTTCTGCCCGGATATAATGAAGACTTCTGCTGCTCCGGATGTCTTCTTTTGGTCCATTGGTGCCCGGTTGGGTGAAGACGACTCAAGGTATGGAAATCTTCAGGGGGGTAGTGTTCGGTTTATTTAATGGGGTTTGGGTTAGAGTAGGGGTATGTGGGTGGTGGGTTGTAATGTTGGGGGTGGTATTGTGTTTTTTTTTACAGACAAAAGAGCTGATTTCTTTGGGGCATGCCCCGCAAAAAGCCCTTTTAAGGGCGGGTAAGGTAATAGAGCTGTTAACTTTTTTAATTTTGATTAGGGTAGGGAATTTTTTTATTTTGGGGGGCTTTGTTATTTTATTAGGGGGCTTAGAGTAGGTGTAATTAGCTTATAATTCTTGTAATCTTTTTTTATT
Organism: Bombina bombina; assembly: GCF_027579735.1. Classification (NCBI taxonomy): domain Eukaryota; kingdom Metazoa; phylum Chordata; class Amphibia; order Anura; family Bombinatoridae; genus Bombina; species Bombina bombina. The sequence continues at coordinate 305,193,080 of NC_069500.1, read as the reverse complement.
TTTTGTAATTTAGTGGGGGTTTTTTGTAATTTAGTTTAGTTTATTTAATTGTAGGTACTTGTAGATAATTGATTTAATTTATTTATTAATATATTTTGTGCTTCTGTTGCAACCTTTGGCAGGAAGTTCTTTAGGCAATGGTTTTGCATTATTTTGCGTGTTGGTTATTTTATATGTTCTTTTTATTATATAATTTTTATTACAGAATTAATTTGGAGGGTTGTGGATATAGTTTCCTTATGGAAAAAATATGTTTTTTTTTATCCAGCCATACTTTTTTTCATTATTTGTTTAATCTCTACAGCTTTGGTATTTATTCTCAGGAGTAATGGAGACCCCCACACTATTATATTTTTTGGTAATGGTTTTTCTTTTTTGACACATCTTTTTTCCCCACTCCTATAATTCCCAGGAATAGTGGATTGTGAACTAAAATTTCATTTTTTAAGCTACTTGACGGCAAAGGGCTCCACTACACTTTTTTTTCTAACACTTGAGACCTTACATCTTTGAGCTCTAATAGCTTTTGAATGCATTAAAAAAAATATTAGACAGTTTTATTATGAGTGTAATTGTACTGTTACATGTATTTTTTATGGGTTTTGTGCAACTTTTTTTTGTCTCACGTAACAGTTAACCAGAGCTCTGATGTCCGACGCACATTAAATTCATTTGTGCTCAAGCGAACATGTTTACTTTCAGATTAACTCGTAATATGCTCACTATTTCCATTGCTTGCACAAAGCTAAGAAATATCCCATATTGCTCGCACTCTACAATTAGCCACTCATAATCTAGCCCATAGTGGGGATGCACTCCACATATTTTCACCATCTGCATACTAATAAATGATTTTGCATCCAACATCATTTAACATGTACCATTGAATATGTTATTTATGTCATTATCTGCTTATGTGGTCTATTTTACGTGGGAAAAACCCAGGACAATTTACTTATTCACATGGCCAACCACAGATCAGCCATTAGAATAGCAATGAACAAATGTACATCTGATCAGCCTGTAGCATGTAATTTTGCAGAGGTTAAGCATTCTTTATCACAATTGAGAACTATCATCATTGGCAATGTCCCATCTTTGAAATGGGCTGGAGACATTGGAAATGAATTACTTCATCTGGAAGTTAAATGGATACATAGTCTCAATACCATTACACCAAAAGGGACTTAATAATGGAATGTAACAGGATGTTGATTATGATGAGGTCATTGTTTTTTTCCTGTTTTTATTAGGACTGGGGTTTTGATTTTATTTTTGCTGGGTGCTTGAAAGAGAGTGCCAGACGTGTGTTGTTATAATAATTTTGTTTTGTAATTTTCCCTATCTGCTTCAGACTTAGGGGCATATTTATTAAAGTACGAGCGGACATGATACAATGTAGCGTATAATGTCCGCTGCACATCAATAAATGCTGAAAGCATACACTGTCGGCATTTATCATTGCACAAGCAGTTCACCAGAACTGCTTGTGCAATACCACCCCCTGCAGATTCATAGCCAATCTGCCGCTAGCAGGGGGTGTCAATCAACCTGATCATATTCCATTGGGTTGATTTCTGTCTGCCGCCTCAGAGCAGGCAGTCAGATTATGGAGCCGCAGTCTTTAGACCGCTGCTTCATAACTTCTGTTTCCGGCAAGTCTGAAGGCTTGCCAGATACAAGGAACATCAAGCTCCATTCGGAGCTTGATAATTTGGCCCCCAAGGCTGTTCTGGGGTTAACTATGTAGCATATGTTATGTTGTTTCAATACACTTGATTTGAATTGAATATGGATTACTAAATCTTTTTGCGAATATTGAAAATATTGACTTGGTATCTTTGGTACCTTTGGTTTGTCTGAGGAAGAGGCTGTTTGTTTCAAGTCTGAAAAGTGACATTTCCTTGCAGATGTATATGGCCAAGGTTGGACTGCTATTTATAAAAATACAATATCCATTTTAATTGCATCCAGCTATAAACCTAAAAACAATAAAAAATAAATGCAAGCAACAACAAATTGAACATGTTCGTGCTGTTAAAACCAATATTCTGAAGGTGAGAATTCTTCACATTTACATTATTCAGTAATGATCCAGCATTATCCTTGTTATTTATTGATTCCTGTTCCTGTAAGATGAATTGTTGTTCTTGATAATCCTACCCCATTAAAAAATTAAAAATAAATACAATTAAAGGTTTTTTTGTGGTGCTGCTGACGTGTAGGGTCAGGGTTCTGCGACTTTCAAAAGGGGTTAAAAATACATATGGAATTTTCAGTATGTATGAATAACTAACAACTATTCATTCCTTCTTATATGTTGTCTACCAAGATATTTTGTATGGATTATTATTAAAAAAAAAAAAAGAATTTCAAAATTATTGTGATTTACCTTATCTCGATCATTGTATCGCCAGCGTCTTACAGTAAATGAAATTTGGAAAAGACAAACCGTACAGTGACAAATGGAATTTCTGGCTATATTTTAAACCTTGTAACACATTATGAGAATTTTAAAGGGAGCTGATAATAGTAAACAGCAATCAATATTTAGGAAGCATAAAGTGAGAAAATATGCAATATGTAAACTGCAGAGTGATGTTAAAGGGACAGCAAACCCAAAATGTTTCTTTTATTATTCAGATAGAGAATACAATTTTAAAAAAGTTTCCAATTTACTTCTATGATCTAATTTGCTTTATTCTCTTATTTAAAAAAAATAAATATATTATTATAATTATTAAATTGTAATATATGCGTCTCTCCCTCTCATCCAGAGCCTGTATACTGACATAATCAGCTCTGGAAAAAAAAAATGTGCCGTTCTAAAACTCTTTCAGGAATTTTACAGTATTGATGAGACTTCTTAGATAATCTCACTAGACCAGAGAGCTTTAGAACATTAGGCACATATTAAGCTAGAATTAGTATCGGGAAATATAGAACTTGTCATTTTTGCTTCAGGATAACCCTGTAATACCTAATAGACTTGTGCAGCAGCGAAAATATGAATATTATGGACTGAATATTCTGAATGATTTTTAAAAACAATATTCATCTGCTGCATTATTCAGTATTTAAAACTAAACAAATACTGCATATTTGTGGAACATTTACATTTGTTTTTCATTAAACGAATGTAAATTTTCATTTGCTACAGGTGAAAAAGCTCACCAGTAGTGTTGTATTTACCTCTAGCCTTGCTAAAGAGCTGCGCTAATCATGACCCTTCTTCACAGAGCCCCAGTCTGTGCTAATAGGAGACTTAGTGTGGCAGCTCCCAGGAACTGCCCAAAAGGACCTTCTCCTTTAACATCTAAGCCTCCTATTAGCACGACCCTTGGCTCTGTGCAGAAGTGTCAGGATTTGTTCAGGTCTACAGTGTGCTAGAGTTAAGTATTTAACCCTTAAAAGTAATTTAAAGAAAACAAATTAATACTAACAAACTTTGTAAGTATTTCTTCGTTTTCTTTAGATTTAGTTGGTGCATTCGTTGGGCTATTCATGTTGGGAAAATAGAATTAATATATCCGTGTTTTTGGTACGATTCACTTTCGTACTAAAACAATTGCACAAGCCTATTACCTAATACCTAATACCTTACAACAGTTTATTGAATAATTAAGTATTGCCATGTATTATGTTATTTTTCCTTGATGAAACAATAATGAAAACAGGCAGCAGAATTGGTTACATTTACTGGAAACAGGCTTTGCTGTGTGCAAGCTCAACATTTGAAACTTGTAATTACTACAAGTGAGATAAAGTCTGTGTTAAATGTAATCTACAGCTGAAGCCAAATTATGCTAAATGATTGTTATTTTCAAAGAATTTATAGCCTCCCTGGGGCAAAGTCATTTCTAATGCCTGAAAGAAACAATATTCATAACACAAATATAAAGGAACATATAAACAATGACCTACACAAATTGTTTTTGCTAATGGATAACTAATTGGTAATTTTTAGTCTTCACATCTGCAGCTCTGCTGAGTTAATCTTCCTATCTGCTGAAGCCGTATCTTTGGAACTGCCAAGATTAAAATGTCTAATTTTATCACCAATACCCTTTTGAATAAAACAGTAATAACTTGACTCAATTCTTTTGTTTAGAAATACTGCAGGCTTTAATTCCACATGTATTAGGGTACATTTTAATTAAATTCACTGCTTATTGCTAAGCTTGGTCAAATTTACTTCTTGCAACACTTATTAGTTTGAATTGTTAAAGTGCAAACATTTCTTATATAATAAAAATGCTACAGAAGAGCCACAGAGATTTATACATATTATAATGCAGAACAATATTATACCCAGAGAAATAAAGCATACAATAAAGAGTTAAGTTTACCCAAATACATCATCAACATACAGGCGAAACTGCAGTGACCTCCCAATATGACCCCTACTACAATATCCCAGGGTCACCGTAACCAATAAAAGTTTCCTTCATTCCTTGAAAGCCCCAAAAGTACTAACTTTCCCAAAAAAAGAAAAAAAACTATACTTACATAAACATAAATAAATACTTGCATACAGACATAAATAGTAATAATGGGGTGAACATCTTAAGTGAACATCTATAAGTGAGACACTAAGAAGTGGGCAAAATAATTATGCAAGAATTAAACAAGGATTGGACAAGGGACAAGGCAAGTTCTGTTGTAATTCTGTGTTTTATCCACTGCTGGACTATTTTGTAAAAATGATCCTTTTTACCACCTTTTGTCTCTACAACAAACTACTTTACTCAATTACTCCTTCCCCCTTACCACCTGCACTGCTCATTAGCCCATCTCTCTTAACCTCACCTTACTTTTGTATTCATGAACTTCACACATTCCTAAAGACTCTCTCTCCCCCTCGCACCTCATCCCAAAAACAGTCTCATTACTGCAAATCTGCATCTCATTTCAAGTCACTTTCCCTCTTGCTCATACTAGCTGCTGGTGACATCTCTCCTAATCCTGGTCCCCCACAACTTCCTAGCCTTGCACACCCATGTGTTCATTTCAATAGACTTCAAAAACACAACTCTGGTTACCTTAATCATATTCCTCTTACATCTAAAGCCTCCACCCCCTTAACTTGTGCACTCTGGAACTCTCTCTCTGTTTGCAAAAAGCTCACTTCTATCCATGAATTGTATGTGACCAGAGCGCCTGACCTAACGGAGGCTAGGATACAGTGGGATAAACATTTCATAAGGTGCAGAAATCTTCTTAAAAGTATAGTGTTTTAATTTTAAATTTATTACATGTTGTTTAAAATTTTAGAGGTTAACCAAATGATAAAAGCATGGCTCCATGCACACAAAATGGCACTTAAAACAATTAAATTCCCTAAAAATAGGTATTTCTAAACTTCTATGCACAAAGTGTATCGCAAACAGTGTTAAACAGTATTAAAAACAATAAATGCTTGATGCAAAAATTCAAAGCTCCTAAGTATAAAGTTGGATAAAGACCTTTAAGACATGCTATAACTGTTGCAAATGGATATATCAGATGTTAGAACAATGGGGGGGGGTAGTCCTTGGTCCTGCTGTGAACCGCTCCTATTGTGTCCATAACATAATATCACTGTAAAGTCCTTATAGTGTCCAAAATATACACTTCCTGTGATAAAATTGTGAAAATGTATCCGGTGGTTAAAAAATGAAAAATATTATTGTGTCCAGTGGTAAAAATAAAAATAATAATAGAAAAAAGCAAAACAATGCAATACACAGCCTGTGTTAAAAATGTGAATAAGTTCAAGTCCTATTAACCTCCTTTTAAAAAAGAAAAAAACTTAGTGGAGAGAATCTGCAGTCCTACTGCTTAGAGCTCATTTGGGTTTTCAGGTTCCCTGAAGACTGTGAGGCTTTTTAGTGAATCCTTCTATGGAAAATAATATAAAATAGTGTAGATCGTTTTAAAGGTGGTGTATAATAGAATAAGGCTTACCAGTTAACTCTACTTAATTTAGAAAAGGAATCATGCCAAGATGAAGAAGTTAAGGTTAAGGTTAAGTTTAAACCAGTTTCAGAATTTTATCCTACTAGGAAAAGAGGAATACACTTAGAATCCTTTCATAAGAGAGTAGAGGTAGAATTATACAAGCTACAAGAATCTCTCACTAAACAAACTGCAGGACATAATAATCTTACTAAAAAAGAGCAAGATGCCATTCAAAAGCTTAAATCTAGACAAGATATCGTTATACGCAGAAGTGACAAAGGTGGGAATATAGTTATTTTGAATAAACATGATTATATTTCAGAAGCAGAAAGACAGTTAGAACAAACTGAGGTATACTCTAAATTAAGCTTTGATCCTACAAATACATTTAAACAGAGTCTTGAGCAAATCCTCGATGATGGCAGTGAACTTGGCATCTTTGATGATGATACCAAAGCTTTTCTGTGGGTTAGGAATCCTAAAATTCCCATTTTCCACCATCTCCCCAAGACGCATAAAAGTTTAGACAATGTACAAGGCCATCCAATCGTTTCGGGCATTGGGTCTTTGTTAGAACCCTTGGGGAGATGAATGGAAAATATACTACAGCCACTGGTTAGAATTCTTCCCTCTTTTTTGAAGGATACCAAACATCTGTTAAATATCTTAGAGGATATTAGATGGGAACCAGATTTCTCATGGCTAACTATTGACGTGGTCAGCCTTTACTCTAGCATACCACTTGATAAAGGTATGATAGCTATTTCTTTTTTCTTGGATAATTACACAGGTTACAGTAATGACCACAAGAGTTTCATCCTTAGAGTCCTATACTTCCTGTTGACACACAACTACTTCTCCTTTGGCGGCAACTTTTACCTGCAAAAGAGAGGAACAGCTATGGGGGCAACTTTTGCCCCCTCTTTTGCGAACCTATACATGAGGTGGTGGGAGCTATCCCATGTGTACAGTGAGGATTGCCTCCAGAGGGGAAGTATTGTGATGTACAGGAGGTATATCGATGACCTCCTTCTAATTTGGCAGGGATCTGCACAAGAATGTGCTGATTTTGTAACTGATATCAATAGTAACGACGCAGGTTTAAAATTTACAAGTACTACTGATAATGTAAGTATTGAGTTCTTGGACCTCACTCTTTACTGTGAAGATGGTAAAAGTGTTACTAGGTTGCATCGTAAACCAATTTCGGGAAACAGTATCTTGCATGCAAAAAGCATGCATCCCAAGCATACTAGCTTTGGCATACTTAAAGGTGAATTTATTCGCCTAAAAATAAATTGTTCCTCGCCATCTGAATTTCATAGTATAGCCAAAGAGAGAGGTTTCCCTAAGAAATTGATCTTAAAAGCTTACCACATAGTGTCTGGAATGAACAGAAGTGACATGCTTCATTCCAATACACTTACAGAGAGGAGGGATATGAAGGATATCCCCATTTTCGTTATAAATTATAGCAAACAATTCAATCAAATTGCCACTATCATCCAATAATGTTTTCCAATTTTGAAAGGGGATGAGGACCTCTATAATATAGTGGACAAAGGATGTAAATGTATCCCAAGAAAGAACAAAACAATAGTCAATATTTTAGCACCCAGTGAAATCAAGGTTGATACAGGTAAACCTACTAGTTGGCTTGAGTGTAAGGGACACTACAGGTGTGGGGCTACGAGGTGCAAAGCCTGTACATACGCACTGACAGGCAAAACTTTTCAATCTACTATCCCCCAAAGGGTTTTTGTGAATGATGCATGCACGAATTCCCGTAGCACACATGTATTGTACCTTATTACGTTTAAGGAATGTTCTAAGCAGTATGTAGGTCTCACCTCCAGAGAGGCTAGAGACAGGATTAAAGAGCACATCTATGATGTCAAGTCAGATGACCCTGACTCTCAAGTAGCTCGACATATCAAATTCTGCCATGATAGTAGGATTGATTGTCTGACATGGCAGATCATTGAATGGGTACGAGCTCCTAAAAGAGGAGGTGACAGAGACAAAATGCTTCGAACCAGAGAAGCATTTTGGATCTTTAAACTTAGGACTAGATATCCGGAGGGTCTAAATATTCAAACTGATCTAATCAACTGTTGGAGATGAGAGATCTTTGGGTCTCTAATGAATTTCTGTATATATGTTTTCTATTATACACCTGTCATTTTATCTTTTATAGAAGATATTTCATCTATATCTAAGATTGAGCATAACACAGACATTAAAGTTACATAATCTGTATTCATAGTTGATGGTATTTAACTTTGGTCTACGCAGGCATATTTATGCTTGATTAGATAGGTAGTCTGTTACTATACTTTATTTATAGCAGATTATGTAATTGTTAGTTTTAATTCAGTAGCGTGATGTGTTATTAGTTTAATTTACTAATTAAGAATGGATTTTTTCTTTTCATTCTTTTCATTTTGTATTGCAATACAATTTACATATAACAAGTTTCTTTGTGACATGCTATTTTGTATTCACATTTATAATTCATTTTGCTATACAGTATTGTGCTCTTCTTATGAATATAATAATGACCATGTGTATAACCATTACTTTGTCCAAGTATAAGTACTATTCCAGTATGCAATGTGTTAAATTGTGGCAAAATGAACACCCACTTTGTACACATCAGTGTAATCACTAAATTTAAGAAGGCTGTGAGCGAGTGACAGCACGGTCTATGAGTAAGGCAGATAGCTGAAACATGTCAGACTGCTGCTGTCCTAGCTCTTCAAGATTTTACTGACAACATTTTTAATGTGTGGCAATAAAAGTTAAGTCTTAAATCTCTTAACCTGTGGCCCAGACTCGCCTCTTTCTTTCTTTTTGTGGCTTTACCAGTTATAAGTCAGTCAACGCGTTTTGTCCTCTCACAGGCCTTTCTCAAGACTGTCTTAAACTATATAAGCAACCTTACTTTGCCAGTCTTATCTCTACTCTTTCTTTAAACCCAAAACGTATGTTCTCTACATTCAATACTCTAGTCCGATCATCCCCACCTCCTACTACAACTTCTCTCCCAGCTCAAGATTTTGCCAGCCACTTCAATAACAAAATAGACTCCATCAGAAATGAAATCAGCTCTCATCATGCTTCTGGTCTCAAACCCCCTCAAAACCTCACTATCATCCAAAACCTACATAGCCATAAATGTATCTCTTTTGCCCCTGTTGCAGAGGATGAAGTGTCTGCCCTTATAATATCCTCTCACCTCACTGCCTGTCCCCTCAACCCCATCCCCTCACAGCTACTCCCCACCCTCTCTTCTACCCTTACCCATAAACTCACACACTTCAACCTTTCCCTCAGCACTGGTATATTTCCCTCATCTCTTAAACACGCACTGGTCACACCTATCCTCAAAAAACCTTCTTTCGACCCAACCTCCCCATCCAACTACCGCCCTATTTCCCTATTCCCTCTTGCCCTCTTGCTTCAAAGCTTCTCAAAAAGCTAGTATATGTACGTCTTTCCTATTTCCTTAAACTAAACTCCCTCCTTTACCCACTGCAATCTGGATTTCGCCTCCACCACTCCACTGGGACAGCAATTGTTAAGGTTACCAACAACCTACTTACAGCAAAATCCAAAGGCCACTTCTCTTTGCTTATCCTCCTTGATCTGTCTGCAGCCTTTTGCTCCAAACCCTCCAATTCTTCTGCATTTGTGACACAGTTCTCTCATGGTTCTTTTCCTATCTGTCTAACCGTACCTTTAGTGTAGCCTTCTCTGGGGCATCCTCTACCCTGTTACCACTTTCTGTTGGGGTACCGCAAGGCTCTGTCCTAGGTCCCCTTCTCTTCTCAATCTACATATCATCTTTAGGTTCCTTAATAAAGTCCTATGGGTTTCAATACTGTGTCACTAACAGTCTTTCTCATATCTGATCTTGGATGTCCTCTCACTACCTTAAAGGGACACTGAACCCAAATGTTTTCTTCCATGATTCAGATACAGCATGCATTTTTAAGCAGCTTTCTAATATACTCCTATTATCAATTTTTCATCATTCTTTTGCTATCTTTATTTAAAAAGCAAGAATGTAAGTAAAGAAGCCGTACCATTTTTGGTTCACAACCTGGCTTGTGCTTGCCGATTGGTGGCTAAATGTGCCCACCAATCAGCAAGTGCTGTCCAACGTCTAAACTAAAAATGTTCTGTTTTCTTAGCTTAGATGCCTTTCAAATAAAGATAGCAAGAGAACGAAGAAAAATTGAAAATAGGAGTAAACTAGAAAGTTGCTTAAAATTGCATGCTCTATCTGAATCATGAAAGAAAAAAATTGTGTTTAGTATCCCTTTTAGCTAAATCTCTCCAAAACTGAGCTCCTTATTTTTCCCCTTCTTCAAAAATCTCCACCCCCAAATTCTCTATAACTGTCGATAACTCGCTCGATGTCTTAGAGTCACACTTGACTCAGATCTTTCTTTCACTCCTCACATTCAGTCCTTGGCTAAAGCCTACCGCTTCAACCTTAAAAACATCTCTAAAATTAGTTATTTCCTATCACAAGACACAACTAAGATTCTAATACACTCTCTCATCCTTTCCCGCCTCGGTTACTGCAACTCCATTCTCTCTGGTCTCCCTAGCTGCCGCCTAGCTCCTTTACAATCCATAATTAATGCCTCTGCCAAGCTCATCTTCCTAACACGTCACTCTTCATCTGCTGCACCTCTTTGCCAATCCCTTCACTAGCTTCCTCTTGCCTCCATATTTAAACATAAAAGTCTCACTCTGACATACAAAGCCCTCAACTGCACTGTTCCCCCCTACATCTCAGAACTTGTCTCCAGATAATCTCCCTCCTGACCCCTTCAGTCTTCCCACAATCTCCTACTCTCCTCCTCTCTTGGTGCTTCCTCACATTTTGGTTTACAAGACTTCTCCAGAGTAGCTCCCATCTTGTGGAACTCTCTGCCTCGCTCCACAAGACTCTCCCCTAGTTTTGAAAGCTTCAAGCGCTCCCTAAAGACTGTACTATTCAGGGATGCATACAACCTATGTTTATAGCGCTGCAGAATCGTTTTGCACTCTACAAATACCTGAAAATAATAAGAATAATATTAATAATATCCTACCTTAATTCCAGTTATCTTAAACTCTCCTCATTACTTTAAAAATTAATATGGATATGGAGTGGCACGTATTGAAAGCTTGGTAAAAACCTATAGGCAATTTTAGGCACAAATTACTTGTGAGGACAGTCCATTTGAGTTTTCAGACAGGCTTATATCATACATTGCAAAACAGTCTGAACAATAATTAGCAGAAGGGTGAAACACATGCAGGACCATTTCAAGCAGGAGTCCCGCAACAGCAAGTTAGTACAAAAAAGCAGCAGGCAGCCATATTTCAGACAAGCAGGGGTTCATCAGTGGTCATGCGGCATAAGAATAAGCAGTTCCAGAGAAGCAAGCATAGTTCAACACCATGTTTCAGACACAATTAGCACACCCAGATAGCTCTCAGCTAAGATTAAAAGCAAAATGGTGGTACCTGGGCTTATCCCATTTGACCAAATGCAGTAACTAACCCTTCCATTTTTGCTTTTAATCTTAGCTGAGAGCTTGTTAAGTGAGTGCTGGGCTTTCTCTGTGTGTTGTATTAATTTTGTTTTGCACCCAGACCTGTATGGGGTTAACTGCCTGTGACTCTGGGGACAGCACAGTTTCCTGTGAGTGCCAGTGAGCACCCAGGGCTGAGCATGTTGCAGGGTCATGGGATGTGTACCCGGTCCAGTCTGAGAGTGCAGTCCCCTTCCGTGTTTTATATATGTCTGGGGTGATTACATAAGTCTGTGCATGTTGGATTGAGAGCTTGCATTGTGTGGCTGTTTTAGGGTCCCAGGTATTTTTAAGGGACCTTGACGTGGTACCTGGGCTTGTCCCATTTGGCCAAATGTGGTAACTATCCCTTCTATTTTTGCTTTTAATCTTAGCTGAGAGCTTGTGAGTGCTGGACTTTCTCTGTGTGTTGTATTAATTTTGTTTTGTAATTTTCCCTATGGTTCTTGCACCCAGACTTGTCTGGAGTTAACGGCCTGTGACTCTGAGGACAGCACAGCTTCCTGTGAGTGCCAGTGAGCACTCAGGGCTAAGCATGTTGCAGGGTCATGGGATGTGTATCCGGCCCGATCTGAGAGTGCAGTCCCCTTCCCTGTTTTGTATATGTCTGGGGTGATTACATAAGCCTGTGCACCCTTCACTTGTTGCCAGTTTGTTGGATTGAGAGCTTGCATTGTATGGCTGTTTTAGGGTCCAGGTTTTTGGAAGGGACCTTGACGTGGTACCTAGGCTTGTCCCATTTGGCCAAATGTGGTAACTAACTCTTCCATTTTTGTTTTTAATCTTAGCTGAGAGCTTGTAAGTGAGTGCTGGACTTTCTCTGTGTGTTGTATTAATTTTGTTTTGTAATTTTCCCTATGATTCTTGCACCCAGACCTGTCTGGGGTTAACTGCCTGTGACTCTGGGGACAGCACAGCTTCCTGTGAGTGCCAGTGAGCACCCAGGGATGAGCATGTTCCAGGGTCATGGGATGTGTACCCAGTTCGGTCTGAGAGTGCAGTCCCCTTCCGTGTTTTGTATATAGATAGATATATATCAGCAATTTTGTATTATAATTATATATATATATATATATATATAATTATAATACAAAATTGCTGATAGAAAGCTGATTAAAGAAGATGAAATTACTGTAATTTACAATCATGAAAATGCAAGAATGAAATAAAAACAAATGTTTTATGAATGCAATTGCTAAGCTCCATTTCTAGATGTTGCTGTTGTGATTTCCTTTTTCCTCCAGATCTTGTTAGCTTTACGTGGTATCATATATCTGTCTATTAAATACATATACATAAGTATATGTCTACCCCCCACTACGGAGGAACTATAAAATAGTGCGGAATATAGGTTTAATGAATCTAGACCATATATTGATATATGTTTCTACAATGGCATTTATGACTATTCTGAGAGTATTGCACATGGATTACTTCCAAACATGTTTGAAATGTCTATTATGTTGCCAAAATATAGTGCAAAACCAGTGGTTAGGGGTATTGTGATCACCGAAAGCCAATGCTCTACATACATTGTATGGGTGATTTTTATGCTATCTGTTTGGATCCAATCTGTACCATAGAAATGCTGTTGTCGCTTGGATTGTGATTGTTTTGAAATTGAAAAACACAAATCGGGAGCTGAAAAACAGCTAAAAAAGGTATCAGAAAGATTGAAATCAACCCCTATGTGTTTGTTAAACAGTATACACCATTTTTTCTTTGCATAAATGTTTTGTAGATGATCCATGTATATAGCCCATCTGGGTGTGTTTTTGTAAAAATGTATAGTTTTGCTTATTTTTAAATACCATTGTGCTGATTTTTAGACTCCTAAGTTACCAAGCCCCAAAGTTTTAGATGTATACTGATGTATACAGATTTGAGACTGCTTCTGTTTGTATAATGGGTCTTTTCATGTACGGGGGGGGGGGGTTCTGTTATCAGCCCCTTTCAGTGGGTGTCCCAGGCTTATCTCATCAACAGTGTTAAATTGGGAGCTTCTAAGTAAGTTTTTAGTTTAATATAGGTTTTTAATTAATAATTTTACCGCAATATATAACATATATCAGAAATCTGAAAATAAGATACAGTTTAACAAAGACAATGCCAACGTAAGGCTTTTCCAGAAAGAGAGAAAGAAAAAAAAAAAGAAAAAGAAAAATTTGACCTTATTACAAATATTCATCTGTCAATACTTACAGGATTCTGCTTGCAACCTAGGTGTCATTAAGAGACTAAAACAATCAAAATTAGTATTTTAGATTACTCAGATCTCTGCTATAAAAGTTCAAATTATAACTGCTTTTGATTGTGAATAAAGTATGAGGTAGAGAGAAAGGAAGAGAGTAGCTAGAAATGAAAAGAAAGAGGATAGGGGAGGGGGGGCAGGTTAGGACTTATACGGAACCTCATCTGTTACTCTGTGGGATTTGGCTTGGTATCTGACCCATCGCGCCAAGGCCTTTAATTTATACGTGAGTGAATGAATGGACCTATATATATAAATAACCCTTCACATATCTTCTGCTCTGGAATTAGGTGTGTCATACATGATCCAGTAAAACCAGACCTTCTGAAAGGTTTCCTGTGTACCTTGTAGTGCAGCTGCCTGTGCTGACATATTGTAGTAATGTCTAATCTTAATTATAATTTCCCCCCAAGTTGGAGCGCTCACCCTCCAGCGGCGTGCTATACACACCCTAGTGGCTGTGCAGGTTATCCTGATAAACTGGTTTATGTGTTTATTGAACTCTCTAAGTCTTGTATGCAGTAATGCTTGTTCTATTGAGAGTTTAATGGGGCTTTCCAAGATAGAGCTTAGAAAACACGATAGTTTATTCCAAATTCTGTGAGAGTGGGGGCAATCCCACCACATGTGTTTGTATGATCCCTCTTCTTCGCAACCTCTATAGCAGAGTTTGGATCCGTGTCTAAGAGTGTGTGAGGATATTGTCGGAGTGAGGTACCAACGAAAGTTAGTCTTAACACAGTTTTCAAGTAAATCTGCACTAAGTAATCCTCTTCCCGCATTATATAAAATGTCATCCCATGTTTGTATGTCAAATTCCTTATCCAGGTCCGATTCCCATTTAATTTGCAGAGGGGTTTTAGTGTTCCCTGTGGCACATTGAATTGCCTGATATAAACGTGTTATAGACTTCTTGGGTCTTAGTGGCGAGCTACATATGATTTCTAAAGTAGTGAGAGGTTTGCTTGAGCCTACTGATGTTATGTGTTGTACAGTAGAAGAGATTTGTAGGTATAAGAACCAGTGAAGTTTGGTTGGATGGAGTTTTTCTTGTAAATGTGTGTAGGTGATCATTTTACCCCTTTCCAATAAGTCCGCTATCCTATATAGTCCTCTGTTTTCCCACTTTTTAATGATTGAGATACGTTCCCTATTAACTATACATCTAAGTGGTGTTTTGGGAGAGTTATATGGTAGTAGCTGAAGGGTGGAGGTGAGTTTGGCCCACTGTGTCATCATGAGGTCTGAGATTGGGAAAGCAGTATGATTTTTCCCAGAGCAGCGCTTCGGATCCCAAAGCACTAATGTTCGTGGCTCTACTTCTGTAATGTCTGCCTCAATTTTTGTCCAGATGATTTCCTCATCTAGTTCATTGAGGAGGGTTGTTTGTGCTAGCCTAGCTGCTTGGTAATATTGTTTGAAATTTGGTGCCCCGACTCCTCCCAATTTTCTATGTCTATTGAGTATATTAGATGAGATTCGGGCCTTTTTATTGCCTCTTATGAAGCTATTGGTGTGTTTTTGAAGATCTTCAAGATCCTGCTTTGGGATATTTATAGGTAGAGTGCGGAACAGATATAGCATCCGTGGAAGCACTGTCATTTTGACTGCTGATAATCTACCAAACCAAGAAAATCCTAGTTTGCTCCAGTTTCTTAGGTCTTGTCTGATAGACTTATATAAGGTGGGGAAATTAGCCCGGTATAGTTCTGAAGAACTATTTGTTAAGTTGATCCCTAGATACCGAAGGTATTGTTTGACCCATTTAAATTCAAAATTCAATTCTATCAGCTTTTTTGTGTGATCAGGGAGTGCTATGGGCATAGCCTCACATTTCTCTAAATTTACTTTATAACCCGAAATTTCAGAGAATATAGCAATAGTCTTATAGAGATTTGGCAGAGAGATCAAGGGTTTGGTCAAGGAAAGCAAGATGTCATCCGCAAATAAAGTAAGTTTGTACTCCCCCCGTTTGATAGTTATCCCTGAGATGTCTGGGGAATTTCTGATGTGTTGGGCTAGGGGTTCTATGCATAGTGCAAATAACAAGGGGGACAGCAGGCACCCCTGTCGGGTACCATTAAGGATTGCAAATTTATCAGATTGATGGCCCATAGCTCTGACTCGTGCTGTCGGGGTGGAGTAAATACTTTTGATTGCTTTTAAAAATGGGCCCCTAATACCTACTCCCTCCAAGACTGCCTGCATAAAATCCCAATCAACTCTATCAAACGCCTTCTCTGCATCCAGAGAGAGCAACAGAGAAGGCGTTTTTGTGTCTAGAGCATAATCGATTAGGGCTATCATTCTCCTGATATTGTCTGGGGCTTCTCTGTTTTTAATAAAACCTACCTGATCGGGATGGATTAATTTGGGAAGAATATGTTTTAGGCGGTTAGCTAAGATATTTGTAAAGATTTTTAAGTCCTGATTTATCAGGGAGATTGGTCTATAGTTGTGACACGACAATTTATCTTTGCCTGGTTTGGGAATTACTATGATCTTGGCATCTAGAAGTTCTGGAGGGATGGTATGGCCTTGCAAGATATGATTACAAAATTTGACTAAATGCGGCGTGAGGGATGCTTTAAATAATTTATAATAGTCACCCGGAAAGCCATCCGGGCCCGCCGCCTTCCCTGGTTTTAGTTCCTGTAAGACTGTTAACACCTCCTGATTTGTAATATCCGCATTCAGGATGTCGATATCTTGTTGGATAACCGAGGGAAGGTGTGCATCATCTAAGAATTTAGCGAGTAACTCTTGGGTTTGTGCTGTTTTGTTAACTTTGTGCCCGTCATACAGGGCCCCGTAATATGTGGCAAAAGTGTTGACTATATCTACTGGGTTGGAGGTCAATTCCCCTCCCGGTTTACGAAGTGTGGGAATTGTAATATCTCTAGTCTTATTTCTAATTTTATTAGCTAGGAACCTGTCTGGCTTATTCGCGTAGATGAAATATTTAGATTGTAGTCTTAGCCCTGTTCTAATAGAGTGATCATTAAGTATTTTATCTAAGGCCTGTCTCTTGTCTTGTAGAATTTTATAGGTGTTATTGGATCCTGTCAGTTTATGTCTCCTTTCCAAAGCAGCTATTTCCGACTGATAAGTAGTAATTAGTGCGTTTGCTTTGCGTTTGTGTTGTGATTTCATTTGGATTAATAATCCTCTCAAAACCGATTTATGTGCCGCCCACACCTGAACGGGGTTTTCTACAGTGTCAGTATTAAGATTCCAATATTCCATCATGTGTGCAAATATAGCCTCTTTCTGTGTAGGGTCTTTCAGAATTGTAGGGTCATATGTCCAACTTTTCATAGAATTGGGAGGGAGAAGCCCCTTCACCTTTATTAACACCATGGCGTGGTCTGACCACACACATGGAGAAATAGAGGAGGAAATCAGATTTGTTAGTAATATTTGACTCATGAAAATGTAATCTAGCCTAAAGTATTTGTGGTGGGCCGAGGAAAAGAAAGTGTGGTCCGAGGTATCACCATATAGGGCTTTCCAGGAATCTAATAGGTTGTGTCCCTCTAACGTTTTTAAAATTGATTTAGCCTTGTTTGTATGTCTGTTGTGTTTAAGAAGTTGCTGCGTATTTGAGTAGGAACCTTGTTTGTATAGAGATACGTTAAAATCTCCTGCCAGAAATATTCTTGTTGCATTCCAGCTGGTAAGGAGGAGTGACAACCTAATGAAAAACTGATCCTGTTGCTCATTTGGAGCATATACATTGCAGAAGACTACTTCCACCTCGTTTAATATACCTCTTATAATTATGTATCTACCTTCTTTATCGATGATGGTGTTAGTGTATCAGGTTCCTTGGTTATTTGAATCACAACTGCAGAGTCTAAATAAATTATATTTGTTTCACAACTGAAGTACAGGCTATTATATCAGCATAGACTATTTTATTCAGAGTGATTTTTATAAGTAATGGCAGTAAGTCTTTATATGGTTATATTATATCGTTATACCATATAAATATTTAGAGGCTGAAAATAAGTATTATTATTAATAACAACTTTTGACAATAATTGTGCTCAAACCCAAATGTGAGAGATAGTGTTCAATATAATAATCACTGAGGCATGAGAGATGTGAGACACACAGACTGCAGCTGCTGACAGGGGCGTGACCTGCTGCGAGACACAGCACACAGAGTAAGGCTTGCAGCGTGGAAAACTGAACACAGACTAGTGATTGTAAATGGAGCTGTGAGACACGCTGAGTTGTAAGGAGCTGTATGGCACGCTGAGATGTATGAGGCTGTGTGACGTCACATAAAGTCCGTTACTGTCCGGTATGAGAATGTATTCAAAGGAAGTTCATAGAATTAAATAAAACATTCGTTGCAATCAAAGTAATTTCTGAGAGACAAAGTCAGTTTACAAAAGTTCAAAAAGGAAACATGAAATTTGTAATTAGCCGTTACCTAAGGCATCCAAGGTAAATTAGATTTGATACTAATACCGTAGTAGTAGTTGGTAGAATCCTCCTGTTGGAAATTAGATAGCAATTCCTGTAGAGGTGAGGAGTTGAATAACTTAATACTTCTTGGAATAGCAATCTTCAGGATGAATGAGACTAGTTGTTATTAGTCCCTTTGTGACCAAACTGCAGCTGGTATTTGTAAATCCAAATGTTAAAGTAGTAGAAGTAAAACTTCTTTTGATAAGTATATAGCTTATAAGAAAGGGAGCACTGGTTTCAGCAAACAATACTCAACAACTAAGCACTTGTTTGGGGCGGGGTGATGCCTTAAGTACAGGTGAGGAAGGTGAGTTGAGGCAAAAAGTAAAAGCAGGACTGGAATCCTTACAGATCCCCCCCCTCAAGCAAGCTGACCACGGGTTGGAATTTAGGTCTGTTTGGATATCTTCTATGAAAACGAGCAATAAGCTTTGGAGCATTAATGTGTGCATGAGGTTCCCAAGTATCATCCTCTGGGGCGAACCCTTTCCATCGGACCAGATACTGTAATTCCCCATTATAAAATCTTGAGTCCAAAAGATCATAAACTTCATAGACATCAGTGCCCAATTGAATAGGAGAAGGGGGTAGAAGAGGTACATCAGGTTTATCTCCCAAGTAGGGTTTCAATAATGATACATGGAAAGTTGGGTGGATGGGTAAAGAATCAGGTAGATCAAGCCTGACGGCATTTTCATTGATGATGTGTAGAATTTTGAATGGTCCAAGGAACAACCCAGCCAATTTTTTACTTGGTAAGTGCATTTTAATGTTTTTGGAAGATAACCAAACATAGTCCCCTATAGAATATTTCGGAGAAGCTCTACGACGTAAATCATAAAATTTCTTCTGAGACGCCTGAGCTTGTTTGATGTTATCTCGTAAATGTAGGAAATTTTCAGCTATGTTTTGTGTTAGCACATCAACAGATGGTGAGTCATGTGTAGAAGTCGTTTGGATAGTGAATCTTGGATTAAAACCATAGTTGGCGAAAAAGGGAGAGTAATTTGTAGTGCTGTTAATGGTATTGTTATAGGCAAATTCAGCCATGGAGAGAAAGGAAGTCCATTTATTTTGATGATATGAGCAATAGCATCGTAGATATTGCTCAAACCACTGATTGAGTCTCTCAGTTTGGCCATTAGTCTGAGGGTGGAAGGCTGTGCTTAACCTTTGATCGATTTGGAGTGCTTTAGTGAGTGCTTTCCAGAAGCGTGAGGTGAATTGGGTTCCTCTATCAGTAGTTAAAATGGATGGTAACCCATGGTATCGTACAATGTGGTTTAGAAATAAATATGCTGTTTCAATGGAAGTGGGTAACTTATGAAAAGGAATAAAATGTGCCATTTTAGTAAAATGATCGGTAACAACTAAAATGGTGGTTTGTCCAGAACTAGGTGGTAGATCAACTATAAAATCCATTCCCAAATGAGACCAAGGAGATTCCGGTACTTCCAAAGGAATTAAATAGCCATAGGGAGGTCTCCTTTCTGGTTTTGATACTGTACAGGTTGTACAATGTTGTATGTATTCCTTTATACTGGTTTTCATCGATGGCCACCAGTAACTTCTGGAGATGAGCTCATGTGTACGTTTGATTCCTGGATGACCAATTAGTGGAGGGTCATGATGATCTTTGATTATTTTCTGTCTGAAACGTTCTGGAATATAAAGTTTAGAACCATGGAAGTAAAAACCATCCTGGAGGGTTAGTCTATCTAATAGGGTTTGGTCTTCTGAAGAAAGATCAGATTGATATTCCTTATCCTGTTGAGATAGGATAGCAAGGAATCGAGTAGGGGGAAGAATGCTAGTAGGAGAGTCTTCCTGTATAGGTCTTGGATCTCGTCGAGAGAGTGCATCTGCCTTCCCATTTTTTGAACCCGGCCTGTACATGATTTGGAAATTGAAACGACTAAAGTAGAGACTCCATCTCACTTGACGTCCAGATAAAGTTTTATTATTTTGTAGATATTCCAAATTCCGGTGATCCGTATAAATCACTATAGGTAGGGAGGTACCTTCAAGGAGATGTCTCCAGAATTCGAAGGCTCTTTTAATGGCTAGAAGTTCCTTGTCCCCAATGGAATAATTGATCTCTGCTGGAGTCATAATCTTTGAATAGAACCCAACTGAGTGTAGTGGTTCTGTAGGAGACTGTCTTTGGGAGAGGACAGCGCCAAGAGCATAATCTGAAGAATCCACCTCTAGGGTATATTGAAGGTTTGGATCAGGATATTTCAGAATGGGGGCAGATGAAAAGGAATTCTTTAGGAAGTTGAACGCATCATCCTGTTCTTTAGTCCACTGGAAAGAACAATTAGCACTAGTTAATTTAGTCAGAGGTTTTGCAATTTTAGAAAAATTGCGAATGAACTTTCTGTAATAGTTACTGAAACCAAGAAACTTTTGTAGTTCTTTCCGTGTTGAAGGTGTGGGCCATGATTTTACTGCTTCCACTTTGTTATCTTGCATTTGAATCCCATTTGGGCTGATGGAGTAACCCAGGAACTCTATTTTGTTGGTGTGGAAAATACATTTTTCCAATTTGGCGTATAGCCGATGGACTTGGAGTCTTGCTAAAACCCAACTAACATGTTTGATATGTTCTTCTAGATTTGTGGAATAGATTAAAATGTCATCTAGGTAGACAACAACACATGTGTCAAGGAGATCATGGAAAATGTCATTAATAAAGAACTGGAAAGTTGCGGGTGCGTTAGTTAAGCCGAAAGGCATAACTAGATATTCAAACAACCCATACCTAGTTCTAAAAGCGGTAAGCCACTCATCCCCCTCACGGATACGCACTAAATTGTACGCCCCTCTCAAATCTAATTTAGTAAAAATCTGAGCATGCCTGAGTCTTTCTATGAGTTCAGGAATGAGGGGGAGAGGGTATCGGTTTTTATGGTTATTTTGTTCAATTGTCTGAAGTCAATGATAGGCCGAAGAGATTGGTCTTTGTTCCGCACAAAGAACATTCCTGCACCAGCAGGAGAAACCGAAGGACGGATAAACCCTTTCTTTAGATTTTCATCTAGGTAAGTTTTTAGATGATCCAGTTCCGGTTGACAAAGTGGGTATAAATGTCCAATAGGTGGCGTTGTTCCATGTTTCAGTTCAATAGGGCAGTCGTAGATTCTGTGTGGGGGAAGGGTATCTGCTTCCTTCTTACTGAAGACTTCAGAGAACTGCTTGTACATTTCTGGTATCAGAGTTTCTGATGTGGAGGATAAACTGTGAAAAGAAATTCTATGGCAAGTCTGTTGACAGAAATCAGAATTTAGTTGAACTTTTAAGGATTTCCAATTAATATCAGGTTCGTGTAGCTGTAACCAAGCTAGCCCAAGTACTATTGGGAATAATGGAGAAGTGATTACATCAAAAGTGAGATGTTCATGATGTGTTTTTAATGTAGTGACAGAGAGCGGGATGGTGTGATGTGTAATTGGCCCTGATGATATCTCAGAGCCATCAACCACACGAAGGAAAATAGGAGACAACTTTTTTATCAATGGTATTTTATTTTTAGAAACCAGAGAACTGTCAATGTAGTTTCCTTGTGCTCCTGTATCCAAGATGGCTGGAATGGTCAGTTGTTTATTTGCCCACTGTAGAGAAAGAAGTAAAGAACAATGAAGAGGGTTGTTATGCTTTGACTGGAGAGAAAGATTGGTATGGTACTTACTCTTCTTGTTCTGTGGCAAAGATGGGCAATCCTTTAAAGTATGAGATGAGGATGCGCAATACATGCAGAGGCCTCTAGTCTTCCTTCTGATACGTTCTTCAGGAGTTAGAGGTCCTCTGAAAGAACTTATATCCATTGCTTCAGCACCAGTTGAACCAGTATGAGGACTGTTAGAAGTGGGATGGTTAAAAACCTTATCCTTCTTATGAACAATTTCAGGGTATTGACGTTCAAATCTTCTTTCACGTAATCTCCTATCAATTTGCCTGCTGAGCTTCATAAGGCCTTCCAATGTTTCAGGTAACTCAGTTCGGGCTAATTCATCTTTTACTGCGTCAGAGAGTCCAAGCCTGAACTGGTTTTTTAAAGCAATGGCGTTCCACTGAGAGTCAATAGAATATTGCTTGAATTCTGTTATGTAACATTCAACAGGTTTGTTACCTTGTTTTAAGTTCCTCATCTTTTTCTCAGAAGTATACTGTAGGTTAGAATCATAGTATAATTCATCCATGATATCCAGAAAAGATGAAAAAGATGAAAGAACAGCATTATTTGTCTCAAAGAGAGTGTCTGCCCAAATGCGAGGTTCACCTCTTAAATAGCTTATCATTGTAAGGACTTTAACCCTATCATTTGGGTATGTTTTAGGTTTAAGGGTGAAATTAAGCAGACAAGCATTTTTGAATTGACGGTATAAATTCCTATCTCCATTGAAAAAATCTGGAGGTGCAATAAATGGTTCTGACAGATTGTCAGGAAGGCTCTGTTTAATAGAGACAGTGTCTTTTATTACTTTTCTTAAAGTTTCATTTTCTAATTGTAACTCTCTAAAGACTTGACTAAGTTGGTCAACTCTTTGTGTTAAATTATAAACAATTTGAGGAAGCTCTGCTGGATCCATATTTTATGGCTTAGTTGTTATATCAGGTTCCTTGGTTATTTGAATCACAACTGCAGAGTCTAAATAAATTATATTTGTTTCACAACTGAAGTACAGGCTATTATATCAGCATAGACTGTTTTATTCAGAGTGATTTTTATAAGTAATGGCAGTAAGTCTTTATATGGTTATATTATATCGTTATACCATATAAATATTTAGAGGCTGAAAATAAGTATTATTATTAATAACAACTTTTGACAATAATTGTGCTCAAACCCAAATGTGAGAGATAGTGTTCAATATAATAATCACTGAGGCATGAGAGATGTGAGACACACAGACTGCAGCTGCTGA
Source organism: Bombina bombina (assembly GCF_027579735.1). Lineage (NCBI taxonomy): Eukaryota > Metazoa > Chordata > Amphibia > Anura > Bombinatoridae > Bombina > Bombina bombina. The sequence goes on along the minus strand of NC_069500.1, from coordinate 305,169,888 downwards.
CAGGGGCGTGACCTGCTGCGAGACACAGCACACAGAGTAAGGCTTGCAGCGTGGAAAACTGAACACAGACTAGTGATTGTAAATGGAGCTGTGAGACACGCTGAGTTGTAAGGAGCTGTATGGCACGCTGAGATGTATGAGGCTGTGTGACGTCACATAAAGTCCGTTACTGTCCGGTATGAGAATGTATTCAAAGGAAGTTCATAGAATTAAATAAAACATTCGTTGCAATCAAAGTAATTTCTGAGAGACAAAGTCAGTTTACAAAAGTTCAAAAAGGAAACATGAAATTTGTAATTAGCCGTTACCTAAGGCATCCAAGGTAAATTAGATTTGATACTAATACCGTAGTAGTAGTTGGTAGAATCCTCCTGTTGGAAATTAGATAGCAATTCCTGTAGAGGTGAGGAGTTGAATAACTTAATACTTCTTGGAATAGCAATCTTCAGGATGAATGAGACTAGTTGTTATTAGTCCCTTTGTGACCAAACTGCAGCTGGTATTTGTAAATCCAAATGTTAAAGTAGTAGAAGTAAAACTTCTTTTGATAAGTATATAGCTTATAAGAAAGGGAGCACTGGTTTCAGCAAACAATACTCAACAACTAAGCACTTGTTTGGGGCGGGGTGATGCCTTAAGTACAGGTGAGGAAGGTGAGTTGAGGCAAAAAGTAAAAGCAGGACTGGAATCCTTACATAGTGAGATGAAAGTTTAGGGAGGAGTGTAGCAAGATAGACACACCTCTTTTTTTCTTGTCAGTAGTGGAATGGAAGTGTAAGGGGAACAGTCTTTCCCAGTATTTTGGGACTTGATCGGACGTAAAATGGGTCTCTTGTAAAAATATTACATTGGCTCCCATATGTCTATATTGGGCTAGTGCCTTTCTCCTCTTAACATCTGAGTTTAGTCCTCTCACATTATGAGAGACTAAGGTTATATTAGATGAGGCCATATGCGTGTTTGATGTTCCTAATGCGTTTCCCTATGATCTGTGAACCTTTAAGTCCTAGGTGAGAAAAAAAGATCTTACCCCGTTCTTTGGTTCTATATATCCTAGGAGTGGTTTTTGACTTACGCCAGTGTGGTGACGGGCTCTGTGGTCCTTGCAGGGGAGGGAGGGATGAGAGAGAAGAAGAGGAAAGAGAAGAAAAGGTCTGAAAAAGAGAAAAAGAAAAAGAAAAAAACAGGTTTATTATAATGAAAACATTGTGGATGATCCATCTAGATAAACCTGATATAAAAAACAATTCTATAGAAATAACTTCTTGATGTAACATGTTAAGTTTCGGGGGAGCTCAAGAACTAGGGTAGGGACAACTATCCCCCATTGTAACATAACTTGGGGGGCATAATATAAAGTTTTATACCTTTAGTGCTTTAGAGTATGTAATTAACGTCTTTAACATCTATATAGTTACGCTCAGAATTATCTCGCTATGCATGAACAAACTAACCTCTGCAAAAAACTTAAACTAATCTCTCAATTGCCTAATACTGAGCACATTTAACATTTAACATTTAAAGACACGGCATTCATATTCATAACTCTATGTTATTGACCCTTAGTTTCCCACAGAAAAGGTCATTAACCTGATGTATAGTGATAGTAGTAAAGTTAACATCATGTGGAAACACATTACCAATTGTGTGCTAACTCAGTTCATAAGTCCATAGGCTGGAGTTACTAGTCGTCGTGATCCGCTGGCTATGATAACCTATAGGGGAGCAAGAAAGAAAATAACCTAGACACTTTGGACTAAGTCTCTCATTTATTTTTGTTCTCTTCTTAGGGATCCTTGTCCATTGTGACCTCTGCGACTTCAAAGGCACACGTTGTGGCGTTGTTGTCTCTGTTGGTAACAAGGGTTCTGGCAATGCTGGAGTTTCTAGATCTAATGCTGCTCAGACATCTGGGATCACTACTGGATCTCTAATTGTGAGAATTTTATTGTCTTTGGTTATATGTAGGGCGAATGGATAGCCCCACCTGTATTGAATTTGGTGTTTCCTTAGGAGGGTAGTTAGGGGCCTCAGGGAACCTCTTCTTTGCAACGTTCTGGTGCTAAGGTCTTGAAAAAAGTGGACCACATTTCCACGGAACCGAAAGGTTGGCTGCTTGGCTGCTTCTCTAAGGATCTTCTCCTTTTCAGGAAATCTCAGAAATGCAACAACAACGTCTCTTGGTGGAAGGTCCGCTTTAGGTCTGGGTTTTAGAGCCCTGTGGGCCCTTTCAATTTCAATCTCCGTGGAAGGGTCCACTCCTGTAATTGCACAGAATAACTGGTGGAGATAGGATGGGAGCTCCTCGGGCTTGACTGATTCTGGGATGCCTTTGAGACGAATGTTGCTTCTCCTATTTCTATTTTCCATGTCCTCAATTTTGTCTAATAGCTCGTTAACCACTTGTTGTTGTTGTGAGACTTGTTGAACCGCCATCTCCACATCTTCTACTAGGTTGTCACTGTTGTCTTCCAAAGTTTCTACTCTTGTGCCCAGGTCAGATATTTCTTTTTTAATGTCGCTTAGGCTAGCGTTCATGGATGTATGCATAGTGTCTATCTTAGCCCATAATTTATCAAAACTGTTGGTAATGTCTTGTTTGGAGACAAGCAAATGTAAATCGGCTCTTGTTAGGGGGGTATTATCTTCCAGAGTGTTAGATACTGTTGGTGGGGATTCATTGGTATCCTCAGTTTCTTTATTTTGATCCATGGGGTTTTCTCCTTGAGAAGGCTTGAAGTAGGAGGTAACAGGGGTGGTTTTACTTGGCTTCTCTGGTTTATTTAATCTCTTTGAGGCCATTTTATTATTAAAGGGGAAAATTTGGGGTAAATTGGCCTGTGGTTTCAACCTTCTAAGTTAATAGTTGAGAGAAAGCTGGTGTCACCAGGTTGCAATATCTCTGTTGGCCACTCGGTGGCAGTCTTGTATAGAAAAAGAAAGCAAGTTTTAGTAAATGTGTATGCACAAGACAGGAAGGTGAAGTGTAGGCCCACACTCCTAGCAAAATGTGCCCAAACCGATCAGTCTCTTAGGTGACCACCAAAATAAAGGACACAGTCCCTAGAGTCGAAAACATCCTGTTTTTACACTGCTATAGTGAAGAATTTCTAGTCCCAGAGGCCTTTTTAGCATTAACCTATAGACCATGGGTTTGAGGAATGATAGTCCGTGCTATAAGTGCCACATGGGAAGCCCTAAGATGTGTGAACGCATCCCCACAATATCTCTCCTCTTCTCTAATTAGACATTTAATTGTTCAGTGTCAGTCTAAACCCTCAAGCTTGGGACCGTATCAAAGTCACAATCGTTTCTATCCCCATTGTATGTTTTTTTTTGTGTTTGATTCACTTTCTGCTTTTTAGGCTCTCTCTTTCTCCGGTCTAAACAACTGACCCATTAACCAGAGCAAAGCAGATTGCTGATTGTGTCCCCGGTCTTTGTCTCTGTGGCAATATATCTCCGGGTTGAATTTGCTGTTTGCGCGTCCCTATTCAGCAGTCTGGGACGTTATTAACAGTATGGGGCAAATGGCAATCTCATATCAAGTACTCACAGTCTAGACGCAGCCGGTACAGTTAGGTGTTGCGGGGCTCTCCGGTCAAGTTGTTATTGCTGTGGTTCTTGTATATTGCCGGACAGACCACTGCCCGATATAGCCCAGTGCCTTACTTTGTCGGGTCTCTCCGGTGTGTAGTGTAGCAAGATGGCGACATGCCATTTTTCAAAGCTGCCTGATTTTTATCTTCAGCGTTTGTTCTGGCCTCAGGGAAAGCGCCCTCCTCATTCCCTGTTACTTCATCATACTTGTGAGCAATAATATGACCCTATAGATGCCAGTTTGAAGGGGTGAAGTCCCTTTTCCCTGTCCTGACACACGGAGCTTTAAGAACAAGTCTCCATCTTGGATCATAGGCAAGCTCCGCCCTAAGTAAGTTTTTAAAAGGTTTTATACTGGATTTTTAGATCAGTATCTGTGCATATTCTTCTTTATAGTAGTGTCTATTACATGCAGTTAAATGGAAATTGGTGTATACTGCCCATTTAACAAGATTTCCTATGGGATGATGCATCCTCTGTATCCAAATTCTCTTGTTATCCCCCTACAACACAATTTTATTCAAAATCTCTTCCTACTCATTGACAACAACTTTACCAGGTAAATCACTACCTGTTTTTTTTTTACCTAACAAACACACTTTAAGCTTTAAAAGTGTCTTTTTAGCCTTCATTGAATTTGGATATTTATTGCTGAACATCATTTCAGGTGATGCAAATACAATTCCGGAGATTTTACTCATGCTCAGTTATTAAGCTATTATCGTTTAATTTTTGCCATGGAGCTTTTAAATTTTGTTATATTTATGGCTTTCTGACCATTTGTCCCTGTATGAACCTAGTCTTATTGCACACTTTTTGTCTGTTTTGCATTTTCCTTTTTTAACCTCTAAATATTTATTTGTGCCTGTTCTCTCTCAATTACTCACATTTGTTACACATATCCCTTTCTCTGAATCACTCCTCTCTCTCTCATTACCCTCTATCGTACTTTCCCTTTCTCAATCAATCCCTCCATCTCTTTCTTTATCACTCCCTATTTTATTCACTCTTCCATTCTCTCTATCATTTCACTCTTTCACTCTCCTAATATCTCCATATATCTTCATTCACCCCCTACCTCTCTTTCACTCTCCCAATCATTCCTTCTTTCCATTTCCCTTTCACAACTCTCTTTCTCCCAATCACTCCCCATCTCACCCTTCTCAATGCTCTTTATACACCCCTCTCCTCATTATGCTATCCTCATCTCACCCTCTCTTACTACTCCCCTGAACCTCTTCTGTCTCCCCATATTAAAACTCATAATGACAAATAGTTGGTGTTCCTGACATATGAACCTGTGTTTATTAGCAAGCTTTTTATGTAAATTATATTCATTACACATTTACTTGCCTTTAAGCCATGTATGATAAGGAGCTGTGAATATCTCTAAAATTAGGACATTTCATTTTGAGCTCTGATATATAACTATCAAAATTAAATAAATATGCTAATAAAAAACACTTTCTAAATGAGAATGTGTTTAATTTAGCAGTAAAGTTGCTCTTTCCCTCAAGCTATTTGGATACTTAGCAATTGCTTTTGCAATTATCAATGTTCATTTTCTAATCAGTGCTACTAATTCTTAAATTTCTACATTCATATTGTAGGTTTTTATTAGTGTGAAATAAGTAGATTTGAAAGAAAAATAAACATATAGGTTTACAAATATACTTTTTCTTCAACACAACTATAATTAATGATTATCAGATTGTTAAAAGTTTTTTTTAAAATATAAAATAGCATAAATTGAGGTGAAACATTTCTCAAATTGAGATTATTGAGAAAAAAACCCTGCATTTAAATACATTAGGCAGCCATTATCATTACTGAATAAAATTAGCTGCCACAGTTTAAATTCACAAGACTGTATATATTTTAATGACTGTAAATGTGCACAAGACCCTCCCCATATAAAACCTTATTGATAAACCTGAAAACAGTTTACTTCTTATAGTTTTTGCATTGTGCACCCATTCTAAGTATAGTATGAATATAAGAAAAGCAAATTCCCCTTTTATATTGTACTAATTTAGGTCTAGATTACAAGTGGCACGCTAACTATTATGCGTAAGCGAAAAGGGGTTTATCATAGGTGTTTGGGCGGGTCAGAAGTAGCTCGTATATTACAAGTTGAAAGTAAATACATTCGCTCGAGCGCAATTAAATTTAACACACATCAGAATAGCGTGACTTCAGAGATCTGGTTAACTGATACGTTTGAATAAAAAGTTGCACACAACAAATAAAAAATAAATGTAACAGTACAATTACACTAAAAATAAAACCATGTAATAAAAATAAAAAATGCAATAAAAAGTTATAAGGGCTCAAAGATATGTTAGAAAAAAAGGTATGCAAAAGAGCTTTAACATGGAGATACATTCATATGCATGTCTAGATATGTATATGTATGTTAGTATATTACTCTCTCTCTCTCTCTCTCTCTCTCTCTCTCTCTCTCTCTCTCTCTCTCTATATATATATATATATATATATATGTGTGATGTGTGTGTGTGTGTGTGTGTGTATGTGTACATATATATTTAAGTGTTTTACTGTATATTTACTGTACTTATTTCCCATTCCAATTTTCTTCAATTACAGGATAATGTCATTTTTATTCTTAAACACATATTTTTGATAAATATATGTATTTATACCTATACTTGCATTTCTATTCCTAGATTATTAAAAATTATTAAAAATGATTAAACATACTGTAAAATATTCTAAGTAATCCATAGAATATAGCTATTTATTTTACAGTATGATTATTTATTTTTAATAATTTTTTTAAATATTTTGTATGAGATATTTCAAATTTTCACTTGCATGCTAACCTGTCAATATCACATAAAAAGTCAAGAAATAAGGTTAAAACCCAAATAAAGGATATACAATTTAAGAAAAAGAAAAGAACTAAATGAGGAAGTAGAGGAGGAAAATTGGATAGAAATAGAAAACAAAAGAAAAAAAGAAAAAACACGATAGAACTCAATCAGTGAAAATATTTAATCTATCCTCATGTCAATTTTCTGAAAAACAAACGGACACATTTAGAAAAGGCTTAAAATTTGCTCCAGTCAAAGGACCTAATCCATTCACACTATTTATAGATTTGCACAAATATATTATTATTATCGGTTATTTGTAGAGCGCCAACAGATTCCGCAGCGCTATAAACAAAGGGGGAGTACAACAAAACAATTATAGGGTAGAGGGCCCTGCCAAGAGTTGCACTGTTGTACTCAGCTCTTAAGAAGGTGATCTACAAACAGCTGGACTCTTAGGCTTACATGCTAAGAGGGTTCAGGGGATTGCAGTGGAGGTGAGGAACTGGTAATAGGAAAGGTCAGCGTAGGTTGTATGCGTCCCTGAACAGTAGAGTCTTTAGGGAGCACTTGAAGCTTTTAAAACTAGAAGAGAGTCTTGTGGAGCGAGGCAGAGAGTTCCACAAGATGGGAGCCAGTCTGGAGAAGTCTTGTAAATGGGAGTGTGATGAGGTGACAAGAGAGGAGGAGAGTAGGAGGTCATGAGCAGAGCAAAGGGGACGGGAGGGAGAGTATCTGGAGACAAGGTCTGAGATGTAGGGGGGAGCAGTGCAGTTGAGGGCTTTGTATGTAAGAGTGAGAGTTTTGTGTTTGATCCTAGAGGCAAGAGGAAGCCAGTGAAGGGATTGGCAGAGAGGCGCAGCAGATGAAGAGCGACGTGTAAGGAAGATGAGTCTGGCAGAGGCATTCATTATGGATTGTAAAGGAGCTAGGCGGCAGGTGGGGAGACCAGAGAGGACGGAGTTGCAGTAATCAAGGCGGGAAAGAATGAGAGAGTGGATTAAAATCTTAGTTGTGTCTTGTGTAAGGAAGTGTCTAATTTTAGAGATGTTTTTAAGGTGGAAGCGGCAGGCTGTAGCCAAGGACTGAATGTGAGGAGTGAAGGAAAGATCTGAGTCAAATGTGACCCCGAGACATCGGGCATGCGGGGTAGGGGTAATGATGGAGTTGTCGACAGTTATAGAGATATTGGGGGTGGAGATTTTGGAAGAAGGGGGGAAAATGAGGAGCTCAGTTTTGGAGAGATTTAGCTTGAGGTAGTGAGAGGACATCCAGGAAGAGATGTGAGAAAGACAGTTAGTGACACGGGTTAGCAAGGAAGGAGATAGTTCTGGTGCAGAGAAGTAGATTTGGGTGTCATCGGCATACAAATGATATTGGAAACCGTGGGACTTAATAAGGGAACCTAGTGATGACGTATAGATTGAGAAGAGAAGGGGACCGAGGACAGAGCCTTGCGGTACTCCAAAAGAAAGTGGTGACGGGGCAGAGGAGGCCCCAGAGAAGGCTACACTGAAGGTACGGTTTGACAGGTAGGAAGAGAGCCACGAAAGGGCTGTGTCACAGATGCCGAAGGATTGGAGGGTTTGGAGCAAAAGAGGGTGGTCGACAGTGTCAAAGGCTGCGGACAGATCAAGGAGGATAAGCAGAGAGAAGTGGCCTTTTGATTTAGCTGTAAGTAGGTCGTTGGTGACCTTAACAATAGCTGTCTCTGTGGAGTGATAGGGATGAAATCCAGATTGCAGCGGGTCAAGAAGGGAGTTTAACGTAAGGAAATGGGATAGGCATGCATATACTAGTTTTTCGAGAAGCTTTGAAGCAAGAGGGAGGAGGGAAATTGGGCGGTAGTTGGATGGGGAGGTAGGATCAAGGGAAGGTTTTTTGAGGATAGGTGTTACCAGTGCATGTTTCATTGATGAGGGAAATGTACCAGTGCTGAGGGAGAGGTTGAAAATGTGTGTTAGTATAGGGGTAAGGGTAGCAGAGAGAGTGGGGAGCAGCTGTGAGGGGATAGGGTCAAGGGGACAGGTAGTGAGGCGAGAGCGCAGTATAAGTGCTGAAACTTCGTCCTCAGTAACAGGGGAGAATGAACTAAGTTTCAGGTTATGAGGGTTGTGGTTGAGTGAGAGTATTTGAGGGGGGGGGAGAGAATTGAATTGTGTTGAGAGCTGATTTCATGTCTGATGGAATCAATTTTGTTAATGAAGTGACTGGCAAAGTCTTGAGCTGACAGAGAAGTTGTATTAGGAAGTGGGGGAGGGCGAAGGAGAGTATTGAAAGTGGAGAACAGACAATTTGGGTTTGAAGAAAGATTAGAGATAAGAGTAGAGAAGTAGTGTTGCTTGCAGAGATTAAGGGCAGAGTAGTAGGAGTTCAAGATGAATTTGTAATGAAGAAAATCAGCTGAACTCCGTGATTTTCTCCAATGTCGTTCAGCAGTACAGGAACATCTGCGTAGGTACCGTGTCAGAGGAGTATGCCAGGGCTGGGGATGAGTGTGTGATTTCCTAGCAGTGGTAAGAGGGGCGAGATTGTCAAGGACGGATATAAGGGTGGAATTATAGTGGCAGATAGATTGTTCAGGGCAGGAAAAGGAAGAGAAGGATGAGAGGAGCTGTTTAAGGGAATTAGCAAGTTGTTGCTGATCTAAAGACCTAATGCTTCTGTGAAGTTTGGTGTGAGGAGTAGAAGGTGGGAGAGTTGTAGGAAGGGATGATATGTTGCAGGTAAGGAGATGGTGGTCAGAAAGAGGAAAAGGGGAGTTTGAGAAGTTTGAGAGAGTGCATCGATAGCTAAAGATCAGGTCAAGGGAGTGACCGTCTTTGTGAGTGGGAGAATCAGTCCATTGTGACAGACAGGAAGTGAGTTGCAGAAGTTGTTTAGCAGATGAGGCAGTGGGATTGTTAAGGGGGATGTTGAAGTCGCCAAGAATGAGGGCAGGGGTGTCTGAGGAAAGGAAATAAGGAAGCCAGGCAGCAAAGTGATCTAAAAATTGAGTTGGGGAGCCAGGGGGGCGGTATATGACTGCAACACGTATAGAGAGGGGAGAGAATAACCGAATCATGTGTGCTTCAAATGAAGAAAATGTGAGTGAAGAGAAGGGCTGAATTTGTTGGAAGGTGCACCGAGAGGAAAGTAAAATACCAACACCACCTCCTTGTCTATTGCCAGACCTAGGAGTGTGGCTGAAATGGAGACCCCCATGTGACAGTGCAGCAGTGGATGCTGTGTCTGAAGTAGAGAGCCAGGTTTCTGTAAGAGCCAGAAGGTTAAGAGAGTGGGAGATATAGAGATCATGGATAGAAGTTAACTTGTTGCAAACAGAGCGAGAGTTCCAGAGTGCACAAGGGAAGGGGGAGGGGTTTTTAGATGTAAGAGGAATGCGATTAAGGTTACCAGAGTTTAGTTTATGAAGTCTATTGAAAGGCACACAAGGATGTGAAAGGTTAGGAGGTTGTGAGGGACCAGGATTAGGGGAGATGTCGCCAGCAGCTAGTATGAGCAAGAGGGAGAGTGACATGAGATGAGAAGCAGATTTGCAGTAGTGAGACTGTTGTTTAACTGAAGTGCAGGGGGAGAGAGAGTATTTAGGAATAAGTAGAGTTCATGAGTACAAAAGTAAGGGGAGTATAAGAGAGATGGGCTAATGAACAGTGCAGGTGGAGAGGGAGAAGGAGTAAGTGAGTAATGTAGTTTGTTATAGAGACAAGAGGTAGCAAAAAGGAGTATGAAGATATTGAGCATTATTATGAAAGTGGGAACCAATTAAACACATAAGACACAGTATTACAGCAGCACTTGCAAAAGGATACAATGATATACATAAAACATAGTAATACAAGAGTACTTGCCTTATGTCTTGCCCCTTGCCCAATCCTTGTGTAATTCTTGTATAATTCTTAAAAATTGATACCTCACTTATAAAATGTTCACTTTGAAAATGTGAACATATGCTATTGTTAAAAAGTACACAGCCCTGTTACCAATGCACACACCCCTGTGCAATGCACATCCCCTAACTAGTCTGAAATATATACAGGTAGGGCAGTCAGCTGAGTCCACTAAATTTACTTAATTGCTAATCAAAGACAGTTGGTAAGGCCAATTGGAATGTTAGAATCTGGTCAGGGTGAGATGAGTTATGTAAACAGACAATAAAATTCGGAGGGGGTTAAAACTGTGACATAAGAAAACTATAAATTTTAGAGTTATAGCAAGTATTGATAAGGAGTGAGCATCACATGGCAATTAACTAGACATTAGAATTGAGACATTGAGAAAAATCATTACAAAAAATGCAGGACTAAATTTTAACAGCCTAAATTCAATTGATCAATATACATATACACAGAGAGACTTGGTGTAAAATGACAGAAAAGCAGGGAATATAGCAGGATTTCAATGCAGGGCCTTAATTCACGTACCAAAAAGAGAGACTTGGTGTGAAATGACAGAAAAGCAGGGAATATAGCAGGATTTCAATGCAGGCCCTTAATTCACGTACCAAAAAGAGAGACTTGGTGTGAAATGACAGAAAAGCAGGGAATATAGCAGGATTTCAATGCAGGGCCTTAATTCACGTACCAAAAAGAGAGACTTGGTGTGAAATGACAGAAAAGCAGGCAATATAGCAGGATTTCAATGCAGGGCCTTAATTCACGTACCAAAACGAGAGACTTGGTGTGAAATGAATATGTACGCAAACTAACCTTACAAAGACACTATGAAAAAAGTAAAAAAGAACAATTATCAAATAATATTGATGATCTCACAATTTTAACAGATTCTGACTTGGATGCTCTCATCGCATTAAAAGAACTGGAAGTAGAAAATTATTGAAATGACGACATTTTGCCAAATACTAACTATCATTCTAATCTAAAACTTCCATCAAGTTTTTTCCAGTACAATCAAAAGGAAATTGTATTCCTACATTTCATGATTTGGTTTATAATGACCTAACATAACTATGTAACCAATATAAGATTAAAAAAGACAACTTAAGTAAAAAAGAAAAAGACTTTCTAAAATCTGTTCAAGGAAATGTTAACCTCATTATACGTGAGTCAGACAAGGGAGGTGGTTTAGTCCTCCAAGATAGAATAGACTATCTAAGGGAAGTGTATAATCTGCTGGGAGATAATAATACTTATTTAAAACTAAAAGGAGATCCACAAAATAGATTTTTAAAAGAATATACCAGTTTAAAAGACAATGCAAAATTCAAAGGTCTATTAAATGACTCAGAATTTAAATATCTCAACAATTTGTTCCCCAAAACAGCAATATTCTACCACCTCCCTAAGATTAACAAAAATGAACAAGTCCCTCCTGGTAGACCTATAGTCTTTAACTGCCTGACTGTCCAAATATGTTGATTTCTATATAAAATCTATAGTCCCTACAGTAAAATCCTATCTCAAAGACACATTAGATACAGTTAAGAAAATGGAATCTCTTAAATGGGATTCAAATTATAAATGTGTCACTATGGACATAGCAGCCCTCTATACCAATATTCCTCACAATAAAGGTATTGAGGTGCTCAAATATGTTTTAAAAAATAACACAAATTTACCAGAGGATCTTCAACTATTCATAGGACAGTGTGCTAAATTTGTATTGGAAAAAAAATTATTTTCAATTTGAGAATGACTATTTTCTTCAGATCGTGGCACAGCAATGGGGACCATTATGGCCCGCAGCTATGCCAACCTTTATATGGGTTTTTGGGAGGAAAAATATATTTATGAGAATAAATCTTTTAAAGAAGAGGAAGGAAATGGAATATGTACAATATGCTGCGGTAAATTAGCTGAATAATGCACAATATACTGCAGTAAATAGCTAAATTAAGTGAGTCTTATATTTGACCCCAGGGCTTATGTGTGAACCTCTTCACCCCTCTGATATCCATAGTCTACTTGTAGTATCAAATATAGTACTTGCATAAAAGTATTCACTTGGGAGATAAATAAGTACCCTAGCTCTCTTGTGAGCATGCTGACAAGCTGGACCACCGTAGTGCAGACTTCAAATGAACCTCTACATGACAAAGGGGATAGATCCGTTTTCCTAACGGGCCGAGAGCTTACTCTTTATGCCTCTCCAATGATTCCCCCAGATGTGGGCTCCTCCGCATGCTTCCGGGTCCTTGCTGCTCAAGCTGATAATGTCACTGACGTCACATGTGACGCGATGGTGGGGGGAGGGGTAAAGGACACTGCCTGGTTGCTGCAGCCATCCAGAACAAACAGTGATATCCGTTACTGGCATAAATGGACACAAAACAAAAGAGTGTAGCCACTGTTGTAGAAAAAGTAAACAATTGATTGACACAATTAAAAATAGTAGAAAGCATCCCAAGGTGAAACAGTGGGTGTTACACCAATGCTAACATGTTTCATCCCTCAGGCCATAGTCCTAGCATGAGGTGTGATTATGGGAGTGAATTTTAAAACAGGTATAATATTGCCTGATTGGTCAAGCAGTAAAATAAATAACACCTCTATTTAATTTAACCATCAACAATTTCCCTGCCTGCTGAGAAAAAATCTCATATATGAACATTAAGGCAACACTGTTATACATATATACTATACACATTTATGACTCATATGAACATTAATGTGAACATTAGTGAAGCATACAAAGTAAATGACACAATAAGAGCAGGGTATATATTGCAAAGAAAAACAGATAAGATTACATTATTATTATTGTTATTATTATTATTATTATCAGGTATTTGTAGAGCGCCAACAGATTCCGCAGCGCTGTAAACATAGTCGGTATACAGGATAGCTTTTGTAGGGATCAAGTGGGTAGAGGGCCCTGCCAAGAGTTTCACTGTTGTAGTCGGCTCTTATAAAGGTGATCTGCAAACAGCCTACATTCTAAAGGGGTTTAAGGGGAAAGCAATGGAGTTAGGAAAGGTTAGTGTTGGTTGTAAGCATCCCTGAATAGTAGAGTTTTTAGTGAGCGCTTGAAGCTGTTAAAACTAGGGGAGAGTCTTTGGAGAAACAGGGAGTTCCACAATATGGGGGCCAGTCTGTAGAAGTCCTGTAAACGGGAATGTGAAGAAGTAACAAGAGAGGAGGAGAGGAGGAGATCCTGAGCTGATAGAAGGGGACGGGAGGGAGAGTATCAGGAGACAAGTTCTGAAATGTAGGGGGAGCAGTGCAGTTGAGAGATTTGTATGTCAGAGTGAGGATTTTGTGTTTAATCCTAGAGGCAAGAGGAAGCCAGTGAAGGTATTGGCAGAGAGATGCAGCAGATGAAGAGCGACGAGTAAGGAAAATGAGTCTGGCAGAGACATTCATAATGGATTGTAAAGGAGCTATGCAGCAGCTAGGTAGTCCAGAGAGGACAGAGTTGCAGTAGTCGAGGTGGGAAAGGATGAGAGAGTGGATTAAAATCTTAGTTGTATCTTTTGTAAGGAAATGTCTAATTTTAGAGATGTTTTTAAGGTGGAAGCAGCAGGCTTTAGCCAAGCACTGAATGTGAGGAGTGAAGGAAAGATCTGAGTCAAGTGTGACCCCAAGACATCGGGCATGCGGGGTAGGAGTAATGATGGAATTATCAACAGTTATAGAAATTTTGGGGGTGGAGACATTGGAAGAAGGGGGAAAAATAAGGAGTTCAGTTTTGGAGAGATTTAGCTTAAGGTAGTGAGAGGACATCCAAGATGAGATATGAGAAAGACAGTTAGTGACACGGGTCAGTAAGGAAGGAGGTAGGTCTGGTGCAGAGAGGTAGATTTGGGTGTCATCGGCATACAAATGATATTGAAACACATGGGACTTTATTAAGGAACCTAATGATGATGTATAGATTGAAAAGAGAAGGGGACCGAGAACAGAGCCTTGAAGTACCCCAACAGAAAGTGGTAACGGGGCAGAGGATGCTCCGGAGTAGGCTACACTAAATGTACAGTTAGTCAGATAGGAAGAGAACCACGAGAGAGCTGTGTCGCAGATGCCGAAGGATTGGAGGGTTTGGAGCAGAAGAGGGTGGTCAACAGTGTCAAAGGCTGCAGACAGGTCAAGGAGGATAAGCAGAGAGAAGTGGCCTTTGGATTTTGCTGTAAGTAGGTCATTGGTAACCTTGACAATTGCTGTCTCTGTAGAGAGATGGGGACGAAATCAAGATTGCAGTGGGTCAAGAAGAGAGTTTAGTGTAAGGAAATGGGATAGACGTGCGTATGCTAGCTTTTTGAGGAGCTTTGAGGCAAGAGGGAGTAGGGAAATAGGGCGGTAGTTAGATGGGGAGGTTGGATCGAGGGAATGTTTATTGAGGATAGGTGTGACCAGTGCATGTTTTAGAGATGAGGGAAATATACCAGTGCTGAGGGAGAGGTTGAAAATATGTGTGAGTATGGGGGTGAGGGTAGAAGAGATGTAGGGGAGTGAGGAGATGGGGTCGAGGGGACAGGTAGTGAGGTGGGAGGACAGTATAAGGGCAGAAACTTTATCCTCGTTAACAGGGGCAAAAGAGCTGCATTTTTGGATATTTGGGTTTTTAATGATTGTGAGCTTTTGAGGGGTGGGAGATTGGTAGTATGTTGAGAGCTGATTTCACTTCTGATGGAGTAAATTTTGCTATTGAAGTGGCTGGCAAAATCTTGAGCTGAAAGAGGTTGTATTAGGAGATGGGGGTGAGCGGAGAAGATTATTGAACATGGAGAACAGACGTTTTGGGTTAGAGGAAAGAGTAGAGATGAGATTAGAGAAGTATTGTTGCTTATAGAGATTAAGGACAGAATAGCAGTAGTTCAGGATGAACTTGTAGTGAAGAAAGTCAGCTGAACTTCGAGATTTCCTCCAGTGTCGCTCAGCAGTATGGGAACATCTGCATAGGTACCGTGTCAGAGGAGTATGCCAGAGCTGAGGATGAGAGTGTGGTTTCTGAGCTATGGTTGGAGGGGCCAGATTGTCAATGACCGATGTAAGGGTGGAGTTATACTGGCAGATAGATTGGTCAGGGCAGGAAAAGGAGGTGATGGATGAGAGGAGAGGTTTGAGAGACCTAGCAAACTGTTGCAGATCTAATGACTTAGTGCTTCTGTGAAGTTTGGTGTGAGGGGTAGAGGGAGTGGGAGTTGTAGGTAGGGAAGTGATGTTGCAAGATAGGAGATGATGGTAAGAGAGAGGAAAAGGGGTGTTTGTTAAATTTGAGATAGTGCAACGATAGGTGAAAATCAGATCAAGGGAATGACCATCTTTGTGAGAGGTCAAATGCAAAAAGTTCAAGCAGCACCTCCACTTGTACAAAATATTCAATTTTATTGTACCAAGGCACACAAAATCATGACGTTTCGGGCTCAAATGCCCTTAATCATATGACTTAAACACACTAAACACCTCTCTTAAATACCCTCTACCACAGGTGTTGCTCATTATAACATTCAGTGTCAGAGAATTTTAACTCTTAAGTGTAAATGCCACCTAGTGGTCAGTATAAAGAATAACATATATATACTTTAAAAAAGTCTAACAGTGCTACATACATGCAATAAAGTATACAAGAACACTTTTTTACACAATTTTTTTACAGAAAAACAATTTTTACAAAAAAACCTCTTATAGAGTATTTTTGTAAAAATTGTTTTTCTGTAAAAAATTGTGTAAAAAAGTGTTCTTGTATACTTTATTGCATGTATGTAGCACTGTTAGACTTTTTTTAAAGTATATATATGTTATTCTTTATACTGACCACTAGGTGGCATTTACACTTAAGAGTTAAAATTCTCTGACACTGAATGTTATAATGAGCAACACCTGTGGTAGAGGGTATTTAAGAGAGGTGTTTAGTGTGTTTAAGTCATATGATTAAGGGCATTTGAGCCCGAAACGTCATAATTTTGTGTGCCTTGGTACAATAAAATTGAATATTTTGTACAAGTGGAGGTGCTGCTTGAACTTTTTGCATTTGATCTATCTGTTTGGAGCTTTGGCAGGAGCTCTTCAAGCTTGCACTCCAATCACCAGTGCTAGAAGATAATATTTTGCTTTGTATCCATCTTTGTGAGTGGGAGAGTCAGTCCATTGTGACAGGCCAAAAGAGTAAGTGAGTTGGAGCTTTGGCAGGAGCTCTTCAAGCTTGCACTCCAATCACCAGTGCTAGAAGATAATATTTTGCTTTGTATCCATCTTTGTGAGTGGGAGAGTCAGTCCATTGTGACAGGCCGAAAGAGTAAGTGAGTTGAAGAAGTTTTTTTGCTGAGGAGGCAGTGGGATTGTCAAGAGGGATGTTGAAGTCGCCAAGAATGAGGGCAGGGCTGTCTGAGGAAAGGAAATATGGAAACCAGGCAGGAAAGTGATCTAAAAATTGAGTTGGGGATCCAGGGGGGCGTTATATGACTGCAACACATATAGAGAGGGGAGAGAATAACCGAATCAGATGTGCTTCAAATATAGAAAATATGAGTAAAGAGAAGGGCTGTATTTGTTGAAAGGTGCAACGAGAGGAAAGTAAAATACCAACACCACCTTCTTGTCTATTGCCAGACCTAGGAGTGTGGCTGAAGTGAAGACCCCCATGTGACAGTGCAGCAGTGGATGCTGTATCTGAAACAGAGAGCCAGGTTTCTGTAAGAGCCAGAAGGTTAAGAGAGTGGGAGATAAAAAGATCATGGATAGAAGTGAGCTTGTTGCAAGCAGAGCGAGAGTTCCAGAGTGCACAAGTGAAGGGGGTGGTTTTAGATGTAAGAGGAATGCCGTTAAGGTTACCAGAATTTTGTTTATGAAGTCTATTGAAAGGCACAAAGAGATGTGAAAGGCTAGGAGGTTGTGAGCGACCAGGATTAGGTGAGATGTCGCCAGCAGCTAGTATGAGCAAGAGGGAGAGTGACATGAGATGAGAAGCAGATTTGCAGTAAGGAGACTGTTTTTTGACTGAAGTGCAGGGGGAGAGTGTTTAGGAATAGGTAAAGTTCATGAGTACAAAAGTAAGGTGAGTATAAGAG
Source organism: Bombina bombina (assembly GCF_027579735.1). Taxonomy (NCBI): domain Eukaryota; kingdom Metazoa; phylum Chordata; class Amphibia; order Anura; family Bombinatoridae; genus Bombina; species Bombina bombina. Next base: position 305,152,488 of record NC_069500.1, on the reverse strand, counting down.
AGATGGGCTAATGAACAGTGCAGGTGGAGAGGGAGAAGGAGTAATTGAGTAATGTAGTTTGTTATAGAGACAAGAGGTAGCAAAAAGGAGTGTGAAGATATTAAGCATTATTCTGAAAGTGGGAACCAAGTAACCACATAAGACACAGTGTTACAGCAGCACTTGCAAAAGGATACAATGAGATACATAAAACACAGTATTACCAGAGTACATATTACATACATAGTATCTCAACTAAAACCTGGCATATATATAATAAACAAGTATGGCGAACAACATCTTCACATATTAATATCAGAGACATTAAAAATGTATAGTATTTTGTTTGAAACCAGGGATATAGCCACATAAGTCTACATAGCAGTGTTTTACTAGTACGGAAAATAAATAAACATTAACTATTATAGTTTGAATGGAAAATAAAATACTTCCAGCTATATGTGGTTTGGGGGTAAGCTGAAGAGTATACAAGTGACAAAAACTAGGATAAGACCTAATGTATAAATGGAGTAATTTAGGGGAATATGGAGGAAGAATCACAGAACACATTAGAATTATTCCTAGTAATTTATGAGGTCATATCTAGAGTTCTGGCCCTCAAATGGAAGATCCAGAACACCTCACATTTTACCAGAAGTCTGTTGATGTCCCCTCCTCTTTTTGGCACAGTTACCTTTTCAATAGCAACCCATCTAAAGGTATTCAATTTACTATCATGATGGGTAGCAAAATGCTGGGCCAAAAGGGGTGGTGGATCTTTCCTTTGTAATAGTAGAGATATGTTCTCTCATACGTGCATTAATATCTCTTGAAGTAAGACCTACATATTGAATGTTACATTTAATACAGGGGAAGTAAGTACTATCCTCAGACGCCATCGGTCACGTGGGGTGAACTCACCTGTGCAAGACTCCTCTTGAGGAAACAGCGGATCACACTTCTGTGCAAGCTAAGAGCCAAATACACTACATAAATCACATGAGAACAACAGGAGCACAGGTACCTTTGTTTTTTTCTCACAGTATGATTCATGAACCAACTGCCAAGAGAGGTACTGACTTTTGTTTACAAATCACAATATTGGCGGTATACGCCTGAGAGACTATGGGGGATATTTATCAAGGGTCTGGCAGACCTGATCTGACAGTGCAGATCAGGTCCGCCAGACCTCGTTGAATGCAGAGAGCAATACACTCTCCGTATTCAACATTGCACCAGCAGCTCTTGTGAGTTGCTGGTGCAACATTGCCCCCTGCAGATTCGCGGCCGATTGGCCGCCAGCAGGGAGGTGTCAATCAACCCGATCGTACTCAATTGATTGATTTTCGGCGATGTGTGTCCACCTGCTCAGAGCAGGCGGACACGGTTATGGAGCAGCAGTCTTTAGACCACTGCTTCATAACTGGTGTTAGGCTCGCCAGAAACACGGGCACTCAAGCTCCATTCGGAGCTTGATAAATGGGCCCCTATGATTTAAAGAGGCACTTGCAATCAGCACTTTGAAAATATTATGTTTACCACGTAGCTCTATATATATATATTTTTGACCGAATAGCTACTATTGTTTGGCACATCTGATACTTTATATCTGGGAATTGTTTAGCTTACATTGTATTGTCAGTTTATACAATAACCGGTACATTTTCATCCTATGCACTGCATTTTCATATGTTTTATTTACAGCTAAGGGAGACGTCCCAGGTTTTTTATATATTGTTAGAATAACTGTTAGAATTTTTTTAATACATTTTTATATAACTCAAATGAGTAGTTGTTGATATCTTTAGCTATCTTAACCCTTTTAAAGAACAGATTGTGTGGTGAGGGAAATTAATTGACAACATCATCATGATATGGAAAGGTGATGAAAAGTCAATGACACAATTTATGGAATATGTAAATCAAAACAAAATGAATCTATCCTTCACACACAAAATGTGTGAAAGGTAAATAGAATTTTTAGACTTAGTATTGTTCCATGAAAATGATAAAATTTTAACCTAAATCCACAGAAAGAAAACTGACAGTAAAGGTTATCTTCCGGCTAATAGCGGACATTATAAATCATGGATAAACAATATACCATTTGGACAATTCCAACGATTAAGAAGGAATTGTTCCAAATTGGAAAACTATGATCAAGAGGCAGAATTCTTAAGAACACAATTGCTAAATAAAAAATATAACAAAAAAATAGTTGAAGCGGCATATATAAAAGCTAGGAACTCCAATAGGGATACCCTCTTGGGTAAAGAAACTGAAGAAGCATTTTTTTAAAATAACCCTAAATAAATAAGTAGTAACAAGATAGAAAAAACAAAAAGAAGTATTGGGTTTATTACAACTTAAAATGAAGCAGCCCCGGAAATCAAAAAAATGATGCACAAATATTGGCCAATTCTCAAAGAAGATAAACTGTTAAGAAATACAATAGGAAACGACCCTACTGTAATCTTTAGGAAAAATAGATCCTTAAAAAATATGATAGCCCCAGTAAGCTTAAAACCAATGTTAAACAAAAAATTGGTTACAAAAAAAAAGCCTTGGATTTTGAATTATGAAGGCTGTCTTCATGCCTATAATAATAATAAACCTACCCACATTGTAAAATCAAAATCCAATAATAAAGAATGCTAAATTAATTACTTAACCAATTGCAAAACTGATTATATGGTATATTGAAATGTGGCTGTGGTTTACAGTATATAGGCCGTTATAAAATAATTTATAAAACCAGATTATTAGAACATTTGAAAAACATAGAAATAGGATTTAAGGGTCATAAGCAGATCATTATAGCAAACAGCACAATAAAAATACTGAATGCCTGAAAGGCACCATGCTAGAGTCTATTCCCCCTGACAAAAATGGGGGAGACAGGATGAAAAAATATCCTACAGTCTGCTGGTTTGAATAGAGACATTGACATAGTAGCTTTTCTATGAACAGTTTGTGATTATGGGTATTTGGGTAGTGGATAGAAAGTCTCAGATACACATTAGCACTAACATACAAATAGCAGGATCAGGATTCAAATAAATATATGATTATGCTTAGACAGACATAATTTTACAGTAGTAGACAAATTCGTATTGATTTTTGAGGGCAGTTGTATATGTACAAATACCCTTTAACTAATAGTAAGCTGTGCTAAATTAATGAACACCATCAGGTACATATATAAATATTAATATAAATGCCCACTTAACCAGCAAATTATCAATCCCAACTGGAAGGCAAATATAAATAAAAATATGTCGATACAAAATACTTCAAGCCATGCAAAAAATAATGAAGATACTAAGTATTTTCTGGGCAGATGTATACCTAGAAAAAAATTATATACCTAATAGCAAAAACGTGTAAAATTAATGAAGAGTTGAGAAAAATGATTTCTTTTAGAATGTGCTTGATAAATTAGTGGGAGGCATTTCCCCTTTTTTCATATTTGTCTTTCTTTTCTATTCTATTTTATAGCTATCCTAAAAATTGTTGTTAAGCTGTGTATAAATGATATGCTCTTTTAAATTGAAAAGAAGGTGCGGTAAAAGCACCAATTATATAGCAACCCCCAATTACACAATAAGCTGGAGTTATAAATGGATGTCGCCACCTTAACAAACACCTACCACTAATGAAGAAACTACTTTAAAACGTAAGGTGCTTCTGGTGTTGTTCCCGGCTACTTTTCAAGACGGTTTAAGTACCTATCGCCTAGATTATGAGTTTTAAACGTCATAGGGAAATTAACAAACACAACAAAAGTTGCGTTAATTAATCCCCTATAGCGCTGCGATTACAAGTTTTTCAAAACCCGGCTTGTGCGTGTGATATGGGGTTTTTAAACTCTATACCACACCAAAAACAAGCGCTGTTTTGAAGTGCTCATGCACGCTTTCCCCGTAGACATCAATGGGGAGAGCGAGTCAGAAAAAAGTCTAACACCTGCGTTCACGGAAAGAAAAGCACTGTAACGCAGTCCCATACATATCTATGGGGAAAGAAAACTAATGTGTAAACCTAACATTCTAACATAAACCCTACGTCTAAACACCCCTAATCTGCTTCCCCCGACATCACCGGCGCCTGCCTAAAGTTATTGACCCCTAATCTGCTGCTCCCGATATCGCCTCCACTATACTAAAGTTATTAACCCCTATTCCGCTGCACCCCAAGATCGCCACCACTATATTAAAGTTATTAACCCCTATTCCGCCACTCACCGACATTGACGAAACTAAATAAACCTATTAAACCCTAAACCGCCAGCCCCCTACATCGCAACAACCTAAATTAAACTATTAACCCCTACATCTAACCCTAAACCTAACCTTAACCCTACCCCTAAACCTACCCCTAAACATAACCCTAATGTAAGCCTAACATTAACCCTAACACCCCCTAACGTAAACATAATTAAAATAGATCTAAATTACATTTACAATTATTAACTAAATAATACCTATTTAAAATTAAATACATACTTACCTGTGAAATAAAACCTAAGCTAGCTACAATATAACTAATAGTTATATTGTAGCTAGCTTAGGTTTTATTTTTATTTCACAGGTAAGTTTGCATTTATTTTAACTAGGTAGACTAGTTAGTAAATAGTTATGAACTAATTACTAACTACCTAGTTAAAATAAATAAAAAATTACCTGTGAAATAAAACCTAAGCTACCTTATACTAAAACCTAAAATTACAAAAAATAAAAAAACTACCATTGCAAAACAAAACAAAACGAAATTATCTAAAAAAATTAAAATTATTCCTATTCTAATACCCTTTAAAACAAAAAACACCCCAAAATATAAAAGCATAATCTAGAATAAACTATCAAGGGCCCTTAAAAGGGCCTTTTGTATGAATACCCAAAAATAAAAAACCTTATCTAGAATAAACTACCAATGGCCCTTAAAAGGGCCTTTTGTAGGGTATTGAAACAAAAATACAAATACCCACTAACATTACAAACCCCCACCCCCAACCCACAAAATAAAAAAAACTTTCTAAAAAACCTGAGCTACCCATTGCCATGAAAAGGGCATTTGTAAGGGCATTTAGCACTTTTGCTGCCAAAACCATAATCTAAAAATAAAACCCACCCAAAAAACCCTTAAAAAAACCTAACACTAACCCCCGACGATCCACTTACAGTTTTTGAAGTCTCACTTGAACAATCTTCCTCCTGGTGGAGAAGTCCTCATCCAGGCGGCGAGAAGTCTTCATCAAGGCGGCCTCTTCAATCTTCATCCCTCAGCGAAGTCCTCATCCAAGCGGCGAGAAGTCTTCATCCAGATGGCCTCTTCAATCTTTATCCAGGCGGCATCTTCTATCTTGATCCCGACAGAGCGGAATGGGACCATCCTGAAGATATCCGGCATGGAGCAGCCTCTTCATACAGTCACCGTTGTACACTGAATCTTCAATGCAAGGTACGCAATTCAAGATGGCGTCCCTTGCATTCCTATTGGCTGAAAAAATCAGCCAATAGGAATTAGACCTGCTAAAATCCTATTAGCTGTTCAAATCAGCCAAAATGATTTAAGCAGCTCTCATTCTATTGGATGATGAATCAGCCAATATAATGAGAGCTGCTTAAATCCTATTGGCTGTTCAAATCAATCAATAGGATTAAAGCAGCTCTCATTCTATTGACTGATTCATCATCCAATAGAATTAGAGCTGCTTAAATCCTATTGACTGATTTGAACAGCCAATAGGATTTTAGCAACTTTAATTCCTATTGGCTGATTCTAATCTTTCAGCCAATAGGAATGCAAGGGACGCCATCTTGAATCGCGTACCTTGCATTGAAAATTCAGTGTACAGCGGCAACTGTATGAAGAGGATGCTCCGCTCCTGATGTCTTCAGGATGGACCTGCTCCGCGCGGCCGAGATCAAGATAGAAGATGCCATCTGGATGAAAATTTAAGAGGCCGCCTGGATGAAGACTTTGCCGCGGGATGAAGATTGAAGAAGACGCCTAAATGAAGACTTCTCACCGCCTGGATAAATAGATCGTTTAAGCGGGACTTCAAAAACTGTAATTGGATCTTCTGGGTTAGTGATAGGTTTTTTTAAGGGTTTTTTGGTTGGGTTGTTATTTTAGATTAGGGTTTGTGCATGTAAAAGAGCTAAATGCCCTTTTAAGGGCAATACCCATCGAAATGCCCTTTTCAGGGCAATGGGTAGCTTAGTATTTTTTTTCAGGGAAAAGAGCTGATATCTTTGGGGCAATTGGTAGTTTATTGTAGGCTAGGTTTTTTTATTTTGGGTGGGCTTTTTTATTTTGATAGGGCTATTAGATTAGGTGTAATTCTTTTTTATTTTTTATAATTTTATTTATTATTTTCTGTAATTTAGTGCTTGTTATTTTTTGTAATTTAGTTTTTTTTGTAATTAGATACTTTGTCATTTTTAGAGTAGTGTTAGGATTTTTTTTATGTGTATTTTAGTTTTATTTAATTGGTAGTTAGTTCAATATTAGTGTGAGGTTATCTCAAAACTTAATTGGCTTCGGATTCTGGAACTCAATTGCAGAGAAAAAAATGTTTAAATGTATCACTGTTTCAAATAAGAGTTCACTATTGAGGAGTGAAATCCCAGCAAGAATAGTGCAAATCAATATGATGGACAAATATCCCTATGAGCATTGAATCATATGTTCCTTAATTAAGAACACTGAAAACACATATGGTATGTGAAAAATACTAGCATAAACAGTTAATCGAATACTTCAATCAAAATGTTGCAGACTGAAAACAGATACAAAGATACAGAGTGCTGAGAATGTCAATTCAGGAATTGGTAATCCTTATAACTCCAATAGGATATTATACCACAATGTCATTCAGCACCTCTTAGTATGGTAAGATTAAACTGAGGTGTTTCACTTTAAGCGGATTAGACTTGCTTGTAGTTATTCAACTAAGTATGGAAACGATACTTTGTAAGAAATGCAACAAAGATACTTGCGGTTCAGTTTGGTTAATCTGCCCTCCGGTCAGCTGACAATGATAGCCGTTACTCCTGAACGGTACTTGCAAACAAGCAGGCCCAGAGTACTGAGTCGAGTGAGCTGATCTGTGCAGCAATCTCCGGTCTGATGCGTTGAGGCTCTGTAAGATGAATTAGCTGCAGCAGAGGGAGAAGTGGCGGATTGCAGCTGCGGCTGCAAAATCACACTGTTGATACGGCACAAGTATTAGTGCAGGTGATATAGGTTTAGTGGAGATTAGGAAACTGTAGCAATGAATTCACACTGACTTCCTCTTCTGAAAGCTGGCGAATAGATTCAGTAGTAGGTGAAATTAGTTTAACAAGTCCAGGTCCACTGAGAATTGTAATAAACTTTAATTTGTAATCCAAATAGAAGCTTGCAATAGGAACACAAACTGGGCTCAGGTAAAGGTAGATTACACTACAAAATACTAAGCAAGGAGCCACAGGAAATAGTGGAACTTATAACCTAGGCAACCAATGAGAAAGTTCCTATGCAAATCCCTGCTTAAAGGCACAGTAACCCTGACAATTAGTTAAATAGTTTTATTAGTTTAATTGTTAGTTTAAACTTTTTTTTTTATTTGACAGGTAAATTTTAATTTAATTTAAGCTAGGGAAATTGTAATTAGGGGGGCGTTAGGTTTAATGGTGAATAGTTTAAATTAGTTTATTGTGATGTGGGGTGCTTTCGATTTAGGGGTTAATAGTTTAGTTTAGTATAATTTGTTGTGGGGGGCTTGCAGTTTAGGGGTTAATAGTTTTATTATAGTGGCAGCGGTTTAGGGCTTAATAATTTATTAGGCAATAATAATATTTAAATAGTGTTTGCCATGTGGGAGGGCGGCGCTTTAGGGGTTAATAAGTTTATTATAGGGGTGACGATGTCAGGGAGCGGTGGAATAGGGGTTAATATTTTTTTTAAAGTGGGAGTGATATCGGGAGTGGCAGATTAGGGTTAATAAATGTAATATAGTGTTTGCGATGTGGGAGGGCCTCGGTTTAGGGTTTATAGGTAGTTTATGGGTGTTTAGTGTACTTTGTAGCAGTTTAGTTATGAGTTTTATGTTACAGATTTGTAGCGTAAAACTCATATAACTACTGCTTTTAGATGGCGTTATGGATCTTGTCCTTTTAGGCTGTAACACCGTTTTTTAGCCTTACCGCAAAACTGCCAGTGCTATGGGAAGCCCATTAAAAAACATCATTGTTTACGAGTGCAGAACCGACGTTGCGTTACAGGCTAAAAGGCTTGCGGTATAGCTATACCGACAAGACTCGTAATGTTGCTGTTTTAACGCTGAAATTACCATATTTTCAGCGTTAAAAGATGAATGCACAACTCGTAATCTAGCTGTGTGTTTTTTTTTTTTGTTGTTTTTTTTTCAAAAGAGCTTTATTTGAAAAACTTATCAAGGTACAAACTGGGCTCGGGTTACAATTTGAGCCATTCCAAGTTCTAACATCATAAGTGTAATCTATACATCTTGCTGAACTAAGGTTGCAAATGTTGTCATGTCCCGTTTGAGTTTGTAGTTCTAAATAGAGCTTAGGGTGATCCCTTTACCACACTCAATGGTATATTACTTGGCCGCTCTTGGACCAAAGTCCGATTGTCCATAGCATGGGAGTGAGTGGGTGTGACAGGAGGACATCCTATTTTGCATATACACCTTACAAACATTTCTATAAATCTAGTGTGAGAAAGAAAGAGTGGGACCGCTCTGGGTCTGTTCTACTTTGGTTATTAAGTCTTCTTACTTCATCCCTTTTTTTTCCAGACGATTCATCTGAGTTTAGCATTGTATAATATTTTGGTCCCAGTCATTTATATTTAAGAGCTATTATACACAAAAAAGAGTAACTGTTACACGCATAAACGGAACAAGGGGTGGGAAAAGGAGGGGAGGGGGAGAAGTGTAAGTATTATAGTCCGGTGATTGTATCTGAATAGTGGTGTTCTGAAGACCCGCGCGTGACTCTATTTGTTACTCGTTTGTCGCTAGCCCCCGGTGCTTAGAAGTTTAGTGTTATGTCTATTATGAGTCTACATGGGCCGTGGGTGTTGCCTCTGAGTCTATTACATGGATTAACCGCTATCCTTGTGCGCATTCCATCTTAAATTCATATATTCGTGTGTGTCTGTTTTGCCTATTGTGAGAAAGTGATACCTTTCCATGATGAGCTGCTGCTCTACCTGCTGTTTCCACGTGGTTAGGTCGGGCACCTTTGTGGATTTCCAGTTTAGGGGTATAAGAGCTTTTGCGCTGTTGAGCATAATAAACAGAAGATTCTGCTTTACCTCATCTTTAAAGTTTGGGATGTTGTGGAGCAGCAACAAACTAGGATCGTCAGGTATGTTTGCATCTAGTGTTTTGCTAATGTGCTTTATCACGTCTGCCCAGAAGGGTCTCACCCTATCACATCCCCACCACACATGATACATATCTGCTCTTGCTCCGCAACCTCTCCAGCATTGACTATTAGCTTGCTTATAGATTTTTTGGAGTCTCACTGGTGTAAGGTACCAACGGGACAGAAATTTGAAGTTAGTTTCTTGTGTTTTGGCTGACACCGATGCTTTTTTATGATTTCGAAATATCTTTAACCATTCTGTATGATCTAGGTCTATGTGTAATTCCTTATGCCATTTATGGCAGAAGGAGGGGAGCTGTTCCCCTTCTATATTAAGGAGCATTTTATATAGTTTTGAAACAATGTGTCGGGGATAATGTGGTGATGAGCATAAAGTTTCGAACGGAGTCAGTTGTCTCGTCATGCTGGATTTTTGCTTATGTGTTTTTATGTAGTGTGATATTTGTGCATTAAAAAAACCAAATTAGTGGTGTGTCCCCCATTATTGCTGCTAGTTCTTCATGTGAAATTACCTTATCTCCGGATAAAATGTTTTAAATTATATGGTCTTTCAGGTGCAGCGCTTCCCCCAGTTTTATGTTAGCCTGTAGTGTAGAGGGTAGATCTGGATTTGCTATCAGTGGCGTTAGCGGTGCAGGTCTGGTAGTGACATTTGGGTTAGTATTTATCAGAGCGTCCCACTGGGTGAAGAGCTCATCTAGTAGTGCGAACTTCTTAATGATGTTTGGTCTATGTTTTGTCTGGAGCCAGGCCAACCAACCAACATTCTCTTTCCCTATCTAATTGGATCCACTGTTTTGAATCAGAATTATGGCTCCAGTCAATTATCCTCTGTATCAGTGTGGCTAGTCTGTATTTTTTAATATCTGGTAGACCCAATCCCCCATTGTCTCTTGTCATGTGTAGTGTTTTCCTTGGAACTTGTGGTTTGATTCCATTCCAGATAAATTGTTCTATGTTATGTTGAATTTGGGAGAGGTAATCTGTTGTTAATGTTATCGGTAATGTCTGTAGGATATATAGTATACGAGGGAGCACATTCATTTTTATCACATGTATCCTTCCTATCCATGATATAATTTTATTCTTCCATCTGGAGATGTCATTTGTTATTTCTTTAAGCAGTAGTCTGTAGTTTGCTGTGAGTAGGTCTTGTGTGTTGCGTGTAATCAGTATTCCTAAGTATTTTAGTTGTGCTGGTTGGTATTTGATGGGGCATGCCTTCCTTACTTCGCTTAGAATATGTGTCGGGGCGCTAATATTAAGCAGTTCTGATTTATTTAGGTTTAGGTGGAAGTTTGACAATCTACCATATTCTTCTAATGTTTTTAATAGTGCTGGTAATGACTTGTCTATACTTGTTAGCGTTAATAGCACATCATCAGCGTACATTGCCAGTTTATATTCGCTCTCTTTTGTGTGCACACCTTTGATGTCCCCATTAATTCTTATTTTACATGCTAGTGCTTCTATAGAAATTGCAAATAAAATGGGCGAGAGGGGGCAACCCTGCCTTGTGCCATTACTGATTTTGAAAGGTCTGGATAGTACTGAATTAGCTTTAACTTTTGCTGTCGGATTGGAATATAATGAAAAGATCTTTCCTATAAAATTTTCGCCTATGTTCATGCCCCGCAGGGTGGCCCTGAGAAAATCCCAGTCCACCCTGTCGAAGGCTTTTTCTGCGTCTGTTGAGACCAAAGCCAATTCTTGTTGGGTATGCTGTGCTAGGGTAATTAGTTGTATTATTTTGAGGGTGTTATCCCTTGCCTCCCTGCCGGGTATGAATCCTACCTGATCTGTAGCAATTAGTTGTGGCAAGAAAGAATTTAACCTGTTCGCAAGGATTCTAGCATAAATCTTCACGTCGGTATTCAGCAAAGAGATGGGCCTGAAATTCTCTGGTGTGTCTGGTGTTCTGCCAGGTTTTGGCAGCACCATTATATGGGCCTCTAGCATAGAAGCTGGGAAACCCTTCGGGTTGTCTACAGAATTAAAAATATGTACCAATTTTGGGGCTAAAATATGAGTATATTTTTTGCAGTACCTTGCGCTGAACCCATCTGGACCTGGGCTTTTCCCTGCGGGTAATGATTTAATTGCTATTTTTGTTTCTTTAATGTTAATTGGCGCATTGAGTATTTGTGATTGGGTGTCGTCTAGCTTAGATAAGTGTGCTTTATCAATGTATTCGGAGATGAGTTGCATTTTCCTACTCTGAACTTCATTCCTGTTTGTGTCTGTGGAGATATTGTATAGTGATGAGTAGTACGTGCCAAATTCCTCTACTACAGATAAGCTGTCATGTTTGATCTGTCCTGATTTGGTTTTCAGTTTGTGGATGTGTGTTTTGAGGCGTTTACGTTTCAACATTCTGGCAAGCAGCTTCCCTGCCTTATTCCCTGTTCATAGTATTTTTGTTGTAGTTTTAGTGTTTTATTTTGCTGCTCTTTTTGCAGAAGTGTGTTAAGTTCTAATCTTGCTTCTGTCAGTCGTAGACCCAGTTCAGTGTCCTTTGGGTTTTGCTTATGTGAGGATTCTAATTGCTGTAGTTCCGTGAGAAGGGTGTCATATTTAACTCTATGTTGTTTGAGGAGATTTGCTTTGTATTTTAATAGTTCCCCCCTAATGACGCATTTATGTGCTTCCCATATGTTAGCCCAGGTTGTGTCCGGCGTTGTGTTTATTTGGAAGTACTCTATTAGTGTTTTTTCTATGTTGGTTTGGATGAGAGGGTGGTCTAACAGACCGTCCTCTAGTCTCCATATATATGGAGTTACTGGGCTATTAGGCCATACAATGTGGCACACGACTGGCGCATGATCTGACCATGTAGCCGAGTGTATAGTCACGTTTTTGATGAGTGTAAGTCCTATTGAGTCTGTAAGGATGTAGTCTATTCTGGTGTATCGGTTGTCTGGGTGTGAGTAAAAGGTGTAGTCCCTCATCGTGGGGTTCAATGTGCGCCATATATCGTATAGTGCTAGAGACTGTATTTGGTCATTGATTTGTTTGATGTCCCTCTTTGGTAAATTTGTGGAACCTTCAGATGTGTCTAGCTCTGGGTTAAGGGGGGTATTGAAGTCTCCCCCCACAAACACTATGCCTTTTGCAACATCTAGGATTTTCCCTGATATTCTGCGCATGAATGCGGACTGCTGTCTGTTCGGGAAGTAGACATTGACAATAGTGATGGGCTGGCCATATAAAGATCCTATCAGAATGAGTAGTCTCCCTTCAATGTCTTTTTCTATCTGCTTTATTTCTAATGGGACGCTCTGCTTGATCAATATCCCCACCCCATTCTTTTTAGCCGGGCCAGAAGAGAAGTATGCTGTAGGGTAAGTGGGGTGGTACCATTTTGGTTCTGCTCCCTTTTTGAAATGCGTCTCTTGTAGTAGGATTATGTCACCCTTCTGTTTGTGTAGTTCTGTTAAAATTATAGATCTTTTTTGGGGCACATTGAACCCTTTTACATTTATTGTGGTCAGATTTACAGGGTGTGTTAAGGTTGATTTGCACATTTTTCCTTGGTGGGTTGTGTGTTATAAAACTCACTGTTATATTGTGGTTAGTAATTGGTTGACGCGGGTCTCTGGGCTGCGTGTTTGTCTTATTTTCTTTTTGATAGGTGTTATTTTCTGTGTGGTTATATGTAGTGGGTAGGAAGGGTTAGGGTTGAAGGGGGGTAAAACAGTGGTGCAATTAACAATCACAGCAACACAGTTCAGTTATAAAACAATGCACTTTGAGTAAATATATGTGTTAAAGATGCTACAAACAATCGATACAGAATACCGTGTGTACTAAACAAAGTAACAGACAGTCTTGAACTATCTTAATTCTAGTTCAACAATTGGAGGCTGTGGCCGTCTCCTCCAGTGGCACTCAGATAGAAATAATATATAAATTATAATAGCAGGGTGTTATGTTAAATCAACCAGGGTGCTAAACTGCTTTACTTAAACATACAATATTTTTTTTTGTTTTTTGTTTTTTGTTAATAAAACCTGTTGTTTCATTTTTAAGCATTAATAGGCATCACGAGATGAAAACAACTAATGTCTTTATTATACTTATCTGTCCACAGTGGGCCATCTTAGCTTCATGTGTAAGAGTCCTTTATGTAGTGGTGTCTCTTATTGAAGGGGTCGCTTGTTGCGATGGGATATTTTTGTTGAAGTCTTCTTCATTTTGACCTGCCTGTCTTTGTGGTCTTGTTGTTGTGCGATCTGAGGGTATTGGAACTTGTATCTGTAGTATTTCACAGAACGTTGTAAGATCATCCACGTGGCGGAGTGTTGCAGACTTGTCTCCCTTCGTGGCAGTGAGGCTCACTGGGAATCCCCAACGATAAGGAATTTTCTGGGACCTCAATACCGAGGTCACAAACTGTAGGTCTCTGCGTTTCTGCAATGTGGTAGGGCTTAAGTCGGTGAATATTTGTATTGCAATTCCAGCGTGTGTGAGTTGGTTTTTCTGTCTGGCGTGTCTCAGGACCTCTTCTTTATCTAAGAAGTTAAGAAACTTCACTATGATGTCTCTTGGTGGTGCTTTTGCAGGCGGTTTGGGTCTCAGCGCCCTGTGGGCTCTTTCCAGTACTATATCAGGGGATGTATTGTTACCTTTCACTGTTCTGAAAAGATCTTGCAAGTAGCCGGGTATTGCTGCTGGGAGTATACTCTCTGGTAAAGCAGAAAGTAGGTTCTCCCTTCCGTAAATAGACAGTATCCTGCTCCTTGTTACCAAACACCATGCAGCCTTATGAACACAGTTACAATGTGCCTGCTTACTCCATTAGATAAATAACAAGTACATTGGACTCACTTATCACAGGTGTCAGGTGCTCGGTCCTGGAGGAGGAATGAACCCTTCTCGCCTCCTGTAGGGCTCCTGGTCCTTTTGTCCGCTTTGTCCGCTCCCCTCCTCAAGCCGCCGCTACCTGTGATTCTATCCGTGTGAGCGTGTCTGTGCTTCGTTCCACTGAGCGTGTGACATCACTTCCCTTGCACCGTGTCCGTCCGGCTGGCTGCGATGGGTCAATGGACTCAGGTGCAAATAGGTAACTGAGTAATACCGGAATCCTTTTGCTGGTTGATTTACAAATGTAGAGAAAGAAAATAGGATCCAGAATCTTGTAAATCTTTATCCAGGTTTATTAGATTAAAACAGCAACAACACTTCATTCCTCCCCCAGGACCGAGCACCGGACACCTGTGATAAGTGAGTCCAATGTACTTGTTATTTATCTAATGGAGTAAGCAGGCACATTGTAACTGTGTTCATAAGGCTGCATGGTGTTTGGTAACAAGGAGCAGGATACTGTCTATTTACGGAAGGGAGAACCTACTTTCTGCTTTACCTTTATTGTTTGGGGCCTAGTTACCCGATCTCTCCCTGGTAAATACAGACAGCCAAGAGAAGGGGCGACTCATAGCTTGGAGTTACACGCCTGAAACCTCGGTAACAGTAAACTTGTTGTTTGTACCTTGACTAATTTATGGAAGTCTTATACCTAACACTAGCGGTTAGGAGCAACAACACATATTCAATACACAAATGTTTTGAAGCTCCAAAGTGCATGAACCTGTGTTAAAAGAATTTATCAACACACAGGCTATATACATTACAGCATTAAGGGCTAAGGACTATGACAGACATGGAGGACATTATTGAAATATTCTCACTTAAAAGCTCCCTGGAAGGGAGGGGGACAGATATAGAATTGGATAAAGTATTCACAACTGACAAATCACAATTGACACTTAGTTCCCTGTTTGATGATATGGAAGTTTTACTCAAAAAAGAAATGAAAACTAAATGTGATATAGAAATACTAATGAAATATCATGAGATGGGAATAGTCCATAGAGGACTTAGATTAAACAAATTCCCAACGTTCATTACTGAAGATAAAGAATTCATCAGTCGCTGGAATGGGACTTTGTCAGACTGTTCATTAAAGCTTATGCTGCTTATTGTTGAATACAAATCTGTCCTGTTGAAAGAAATTGTAGTTCAGATAGGTCTAACACAGGCTGAACTTAACAAAAGGAAGGATTTGAGTGATTTTCTAAAATTTGACAATATTCTATCTAATAGTATCATGGAAGCAAAAAATTTTTTGTTAGAAATGAAACACAAAAAGTACATTAGAGATCAAACCGATTATGATTCTAACAAAGTGTACATGTGGAATAGAAGGGAGAAATCGATATATAGGAACTATCAGTTTCAAGACAGGGGCTACAGAGGTAGAAGAGGTAGAGGGAGAGGGAGGAGAGGAAGAGGTAGAATTATATACCAATCAGACAGCAGAAGAGTAAGGTTTAGTGACAGTGAAGGGGAATCCTCTGGAGGTTACTCTAGCTCAGAGGGAGAACATGAACACCCAATACCAAGAGTTCAACAACATACCCTCACCACCACTCCCATCCCTACTGAAATACCACAGGCAATCCCTGTAGTCAAACCTAAGTTAAAGTCGATTTTGACACAACCACCCTTAACTCATCAGACTGATGAAGCGGTGGGACATAGCAGTAAATATGTACCTTCAAATACAACAAGGGACACCAGATATAAAGAAAATAGTGACATTGAGAAGGTCTTTTGTTTGGGCCCAGTTGGTCAGATAGGGGGGGCACAAATAAGAGAAGAACAGATCCCCCAAGTACCAACAATGAATCAGGGCACCTCAGACCCATCAAAAACAAACAGATACCCTCAAAGGAGCCAAAGGAGGGGTTACCACACAAAATACCAGTAAATAACAATGTCATTAACATATCTGATTACACACTAACAGACATGGAAATAAAAGTATTAAATAAAGGTCTTAATTTTGTTCCTACTTCTAACTTCAACTTATTTACAACATTGCTAGATGTAAACAAATTAATTAGAACTTTAACTTTAAAAAAGTACTTCAAACAAGATACACAAAATAGTGAAGTTAATACTACAAATAACTCCCAAAAACACACTCTCACTTTTAGTGAAGGATGTGATGTGGTGGCGCTGGAAGAACTGTATGCTCAGGGAGCAGTGGGACCATCTGATGCTCCAACAATACCCAAGTTTAAAGGTAACTCCACATTTTACCCCATACACAGCAGGGGGAAATTTTCCAAAAGAGAGTGGAGGATGATCTCACTGCACTCGAGCATAAAAACAGTTCTCAAAAGAACAAAGCAAATCTGACTCTGAGAGAAAGAGAGGCCTTGACAGGGTTACAGAATAATGAAAACTTGATCATTAGAGCCGCCGATAAGGGCGGCTCTATAGTGGTAATGAATAAATGTCAATTCATTACCGAAGCCAAAAGACAACTCCTGGATGAGAAGCAATACATCCGTTTAAAAAAAGATCCAACAGACGAATTCAGATATGAACTTGAACATCTCTTGGATGAAGGCAGAGAGATAGGCATATTTGATGATGACACATATAATTACCTGCAAGTCAAGTTTCCGATTAGACCAACATTTAATCATTTACCCAAAATACACAAACCAGGGCCAGAGATTCATGGTAGACCAATAATTAGTGGCATTGGTTCATTGAATGAGAAACTATCACAATGGCTGGACGCAATACTCCAACCTTTTGTGGAGGAGCTACAGAGCTATCTAATAGACACCAAACACTTGCTAGGCCTATTGAAAGATCAGGGTTGGAATAAAGACAATGTCTGGGTCACAATAGATGTCAAGTCACTTTATTCCTCAATACCGCACAAGGAAGGTTTGAAGGCTGTCAGATTTTTTCTGACTAGATCAGGTAAATTTGAAGAGGAACATTGTAGCTTTATAATACAGGTCACGAATTACCTACTCACACACAACTATTTTTGCTTTGATGATGTCTTCTATCTCCAGAGATGTGGGACTGCGATGGGGGCCAAGTTTGCCCCCTCCTACGCTAACCTCTACATGGGGTGGTGGGAGCGGTCCCACATCTATGGAGATAGAAATCAATTCAGGACAAACATTGCTTTTTACAAGAGGTTTATTGATGACCTCTTGATAATATGGCAAGGAGATGAGACTAAAATCCATCAGTTTATGGAGGAGCTTAATAATAACAACTTAGGCCTAGGCTTTACTTTTGAGTTTAATGCTGAGAACATCAACTATCTAGATGTAACCCTTACAGGGGTGCAGGGAGGACAGAAAGGTAATATAACCACAAGTGTCTACCGAAAGCCATCAGCTAGAAATACCATCTTGCATGCAAAAAGCAATCACCCTAACAGGGTATTCAAAGCCATAGCGAAAGGACAGTTTGTAAGGACACTTAGAAACTGTTCAACCAAATCCTCATATGAAATTCAAGCTAAAGAGCTTACTGATAGGCTTGTCTCTAGAGAGTACTCAAAACCTATGGTTAAAGCTATTGAAAAAGATGTGAGCAAAAGAGACAGGGACTCCCTCCTAAAACAAGGAAGGAGATCAACAAAAGAGGGAAATATACAAAAAAAAAACACTTTCCTTACCACATACAGTGACCAATTCGGGGAAGTTTGCAATGTCATATCAAAACACTTTCCTTTACTAACGGCTGATGATGGCTTGGCAGACATAGCGAGTAAGGGTTGTCGTTTTGCATTTAGAAAGGGCAAAACGATAGGAAACAGAGTAGCCCCCACTTTGATGATAAGCTCTAAGAACACTCACGACAGGGCAATCAGCTCATGGCTGAGTACCAAGGGAGTTTACAGATGTCACTACAAAGAATGCATAGCCTGCAAACATCTTTCACAAGGAGATGAATGTGTTAGCACCGCAACAGGTGAGCGCTTCTCAGATGATAGATGCTACAATTGTAGAACCAACCATGTGGTCTATATACTAACTTGCTCAGAATGCAACCTACAGTACGTAGGTATGACCACAAGAGAGGTAAGGTCAAGAATTCGGGAACATGTTAATGACATCAAGCATGGGGAACTCACCACACCATTGATCACACATTTTCGATCAATCCATGACAGAAAGAGTACCACACTGAATTGGACAATTGCAAAACATGTCCTACCACCAGTGAGGGGGGGAGATAGATCTCTTCTTTTAGCAAGAGAAGTATATTGGATACTTAAACTGGGAACCAGATGGCCCTCTGGTTTAAACAGTGAGTTTGACCTGATTAATTTCTGGAGGTAGTCCAAATCTATATAGAGACAGAGAAATAATTATTCAAAAATTAAGATTGAATAAAAGCAATGTTATCTAAAGCCCAAAATGTAAATATACAAATCAATTTAAAATAGATTGAATAATATAAAGGTAGGAACCACTCTAACACCACCAGTACCTAATATAACTAACCAATAAATAAAACAAACATATAAAGCATAGAATAATGTCATTATATTAAGTGATTAGTTAACCATTGACACTATGTGTGATTCACAATTTTAACCCCTTCCAAGTGAGTAATATAAGAACCTTATTACGTTAACATTATCAAAGTAGATTGACTAAAATGAGCTAATAAGCACTTTAAATACACATAGACTGAAGACCCATGATACATATATAACTTAGGTTATAAGTCAAAACAACAAGGGTTATAATTCAAAATATTGTCAAAATTCTGTCAAAAACCTAGCCAAGGAAGAATAGTGTTTTTAAATATATAAAAAAAGTTTTACTAACCTAGTTTAACAATAGTGTTAGTAGATTCAAAGCAGCACATATTGGAGGGTGTGTTTTTCTTAACCAATGGGAAGGTTCTTTAGCCTTTTCAAAACACAGGATGATGGTCATCTACTATGCTATGACTACGGCGGGGAAAGCCGAAACGCGTCAGCAGTAGTGACCACCACCCAGTGCTGTACCTCAGTATGCTGTAACAAGTGTTGTTGCTGTTTTAATCTAATAAACCTGGATAAAGATTTACAAGATTCCGGATCCTTTTTTCTTTCTCTACATTTATACTCTCTGGTATCCCTCTGATCCTCAAATTATTGCGGCGCCCCCTATTGTCTAGATCTTCTACTTTTTCCATGAGGTTTTGTATAACTTCTTCTTGCTTATATGATAGTTGGGAGAGGTGTTGTATATCTTGTGTTGTAATGTTATGGCTTTCCTCTAGTGTAGAGACCTTACGCTCTACTTTCTTGATGTCTTTTTTAATTTCATTGAACATGTCACGCATATCTGTCATTGCTGTTCTAATGTCTTCTTTTGTTGCTAGCTGCATTAAATCTGCTTTAGTGATTTCCCCTGTTTTGTACTCATGTTGTGACCCTGTTGTTAGATCTTTTGTCTGCACCATTTCTTCTGTTTGCTCTTTGTTCTGTGGGGCACTGTCTATTGGTTTTAAATACTGATTTATTTTTTTTGCTTTAGTTGTGGTATCTTGTTTTTTTTTTTTTGCTGGCATACCCAATAGTCTATCCTTTTTTTGTTTTAGGACTCAGTGTTTTACTTTTCATGGGATTTATAGTTTACAAGTTTTGTCTTCCCAGTTGTTATGACTATTATTGCAGTATTATTTGTAGTGAGAGTCTGCTTGTCATGTAAGGTATGTAGCTCCTATGTAGAGCTGATAAAAATAAGGTGTGTGCCTTTTCTGTTTCTCCAGTATTTTATTAACCTCTTGGTTGTGCACAGCTATTAATCAACTTATTATAGCTGACTTATGTTTCTTTATACCTCTCACATTTCTTTTTTACTGGTATATAAGGTTATTGCAGCCAAGTAAAATGTCCCTTGTGGCTTTAGTGCGTGACAGATATATAGCTTAGGTATAATTTTGCCCCCTATCATGCAACTTTCTTGCTGTTAGTGTGCCTAAGTTTTTTTTTTTAAGCATTTATGGGGGGGGGGGTGTAATTTTGTATTTTTGCTGTCAGTTGTAGCTCTAATTTTCCCCTCTCTGCCTTATGGCTCTCCGGTGATTGCGGGCGATGCTGCAGGGCCCAGTATTCCTTGTGTCCCTCATATGGCCGTTTTCGCGCTATGCTGGTGAGTATTTGCCTATCCCCTCTCTTTTCCAGCTAATGTCCGGTGTGGGATCAAGTCACAGTAACTTGTTAGGGATCTGCTGTTAACCGCACTGCGGTCCGTTATATCTACCTATCTGTGTTTGCTCCCGGCAGATGCCCACGTGGCGGCCGCAGCTCTGCAGCTCTCCCTGTATCGCGGCTCTCTGTGTGCTTCTCCTGTGTTCCGGTTTGACAGCGTTAGTAGTTTTTGTGCTGATTTCGGTCTCCTCTTGCTGGTGTACCCTTCTGCCAGTTGTTTTATTCTTTAGACCCTGCTTTTCGGCTTGTGAGTGCCAGCTTGGAGGATTAAGGCCTAAGAGCTGTGTTAAGCTGCGGCCATTACTCTGTGCGGCCAAGCTCCGCCCCCCTAGCTGTGTGTTTTTAAACTAAAATATTCATTTTTAAACAAATTTCTTTATGAACTTTTAACTGTACAGTGCATCACCTTGGACTAAGGACTTTTAAGGATTTCAAGTGGGTTTTTTTTATATGCGAGATTGATACCTCATAACAATTGAGGGTTCCCTTGTGAGTGCAACTTTTATACTTTATTTATTTATACTACATTAAACAGTGTTACGCTATGTCCGTGTTGTTTGTGCTCTTTTTCTTCATGTGAGATTGCTTGATTGGATGAAACACGGGAGTGACGGAACCATCTGCACAAAGTTCAAGCTCCCACAGGAGACAAGATTGAATGCCAGTCAGTGGAAACTACGGATCCAGTGCGACTATAGTCCTACCCCTTGTTGGCCAAATACTTACCTCATTTGAATGAGGGAACTGTGTGAAAGTTGACTGATTGCCCGGTTTGGGATTTTTTACATCTACAATCTATGTGCATATTTATTAAATAAGGACTTCCTATAGATATTTACTCATATAAATTCTCTTTTCATATGTCATATAAATACATACTTCTGCATGTATATTCCTCTGGTTGATTATAAGCACATATTTCAAGTACAAACTGTGTTCCTACTTATATAGTATGATTATCTGTTTTTTTTATGTATTCAGTTTTATACATTGCACCCTTATTTCTACTATGATTGATTTAATGGATTAGCGCTGTGAAGGTTTTCATACTCTTTGTATATTTTATTTGTTTAAGTGGAGTAAGCAGTGAAAGTTCAGTAGCTCCTCCTTTTTGTAAACAGCTGCTCTTTCCACCAACACTTATCTTGCTAGCGCCTCCCAAGTTGTCTCTCTGTCATCCTATAGACAGAGATACAACCTTAAAAACTCTTTTTTGTATAATATATATATACTCCATTGAAACGTATGGGATAATACTTTAACGCAATCGCAATATTGTAATTTAGGTTTTTTTGCACACATCGGGTTACGGTACAAGCAAAAACATTTTACTTTTAACTTGTAATATGCGCAGTATTCGTTGCGCGCAAAAGTCGGAAGTTTAGCTCAGTTAGCACGCAAGTCCTCAATTGACAATACATAAAACATATAGTAATGCCCAGAAAGGAAGCTAAATATTAAAGGGATATGAAACCCATTTTTGATTCAGCACCTTGGGTAGCGCTGCCACCAGTCAGCAAGAGCTAACCAGGTGCTGGACCAAAAATGGGCCAGCTCCTAACCTTAAATTCATGCTTTTCTAATAAAGATACCAAGAGAATGAAGAAAAAATTCATAATAGGAGTAAATTATAAAGTTGCTTAAAATTGCATGTGCTATCTGAATCATGAAAGAAAAAAAATTGGATTTCATATCCCTTTAACTTTTCAAACTCCGGTGGATTGTAAATGAGACCAAATACTGCATTCAATTATTCAAAGTTAGTATAGTAAAAAAAAAAAAAAAAAGATTATCCTTCCAAAAAGGTTACAAACTATTATTATGGCAATTTAATTAGATAGAGTAGAATTGTTATATTTATGACTTCTTAAATATAAACAAAAATAATAGATACATAAGATTATTACATTTTACTTTCTAAAACTGTTCATTATTGTAGGGAAAAAAATACTATGTAGAACTTGCTTTTTAATTTGCATGGCAAGCATAAAGTTTAAACTAGTGAATGCTAATTGCAGAAGGTGTTTTGTCATTATACATTCATTAGCTAAAAAAGGGAAAAAAAGCATCAGCAACCAGATAATGACTGTAACTATAGTTACAATTGATTTCACAGAAACTCATGTGGTTTTGATTAAAGTTGTAATTAGTTTGAACAGGAGATTTCGCTGTCAAAAAAAAAAAAAAAGAAAAAAGGAAAACATTTACACAAGTTCTGGTTCAAAACACACGAGGAAAAAAAAAATCAGAAAGACTGGAATTTACCAATAGTTTAGCTAATGGGTCAATATAAGTTTAATAATCTTTGGATTTGAACAATGTAATTATCTTCATTTCTTTTTTTACTCAGAGATGGCATCAGAACCTCGAGCATAGAAGGGGGTAAGTAGCGCAGCGATGGGCGGCATTTTTAAATATATATAAATATGAATATAAACATATATATTTTATGTGCTAATATGTGTATATACACATATTAACACTTAAATATATACTGTATGTATATATTCATATACTTATATATCTACATTGCGGTCTAAGGGAACACACAGTTCCCATACACAGCAATGTAAAGGCAATTTTAAGTTCCGTTTTTTTTCCAAAAACCTACACCCAGCAACTTTATAGCCCCAAAACTGCCTAGAGCAGTTTTTTTTTATTAAAAAAAAAGATAATTTTTTTTAAAATAAAAAACGTTAATGCCCTCTATTTTGAGGGGCACTTTTAGAAAATTAACCAAAGATCAGATCTTTAGTTAAGTTTCTGAGCACTAATTGCTACTGCGAACTTGTGGTAACAATAACCAGCCACTTGTAATGCCTGGTTAATTATAGTGCTCCCGCAAATGGGAAAATGACCCGTTTGCAGGAGCACAATAATTTAGCGATCCACTTGTAATCTAGCCCATAGTAGAACAGCAGCACATGCTATATTAGAGTAGTTTTCTCAAAGATGTCACTCTGCTTTCCAACTAGTATCTTCTGCCTATATTTTAGTTATTCATTTTAGAACAAGTTAGGGATCTCTAGTTGTTTAGTAGAGGTGTGACTTATCCATATGTCACTATTAGCAAACCTTTCAGCTCTAAAAGTTGTGCAACTGTTTCTCTTAATTGGTTAATTGGATAAAATCGGCTTGCTTAGAAGCTGCAACCTGTCTTAGAATGTCCCTTTAAAAGATGTTTACATTAGCCATCATTAAGGATTTAAGCCACATACCATGCCTAAAAAGTTGTATACAGTTAGGTAAAAAAAAATATATATATAATCCCATACTCAAGATTTATTTTTTTATGAATATTTGAGATATATTCTGCACAATCATGAAAAAATATTTATTTTTTCTGGCTTTAAATGGCACCAGTATTTTTCTACATAATGTAAATATTGTAACCACAGCATTATATGCAATATGTTATGGCTCATTTTCAGCTGTTATATTTTAGAAATAAAAACATTCAAGTAGTTAAAGCTGAAAGCTTTTTTAAAGTGTTAGCAAATTACTTATAATTACATTTATAATAGAGAATTTGCATGTCCTATCTCATTATCAGTTCCAATAACTCTTTATAACTAGTAAAAATAGGGGATTGAACACATTTGATTTGAAAACGTAAAAAAAAAAACAATACTGTGAGGCTTTCATAATTACTACAAGGACATTTTTTATGCTACTTTAATTATGCCTTCCAGCAATTGTGGGTGGATGCACCTCACTAAAGTGCTTGTTAAAATAAAGCAAATGAACCAAAACATTATAGCAAGGTAAAGCTTTCTCTAACCAACATGAATATACTAATGAATACATTAAATGACAATGGGTCAGATTACAACGGGAGCGAAAAAATATCGCTATTTGTGCCCCACTTAGTAATACGAGCGCACGCCAATGTGTGCTGGTATTACAAGTTAGATGCAATCCAAATGGGAGCCTCGTTCTCATGCCGTGAGACACGGCATGAGAACCTAGAGTAACAAAAGGGGTAAGTAGAGCAGCGATGGGCAGCAAATTAAAATATATATGTATATGATTATATACATATATATTTATGTGTTTGTATGTGTATATTTTCAGTCCTATTTTTTTAACACCGCACACCTGCCAACTTCAACCTCTCATAACTGCTTCTTGCAGTTATATTTTTTTTTTTAAAAAAAGAGATGCTTGTTGTTGTTTTTTGTTTTTTAAAAAAAACCCTGTATTTTGGAGGCAATTTGGGCACAATCTGAACTCTGGTTAATTTTTTTACTCTGAACTCTGGTTAATTGCTACTGCGAGCTTGTGGTAGCCATGACCAGCCACTTGTAATGGCTGGTTATTTATCGCGCTGCCCATAAGCGGGTGAATTTGCCGTTTACGGACACAAGATAACTTAGCGCTCCACTAGCCCAATATTATTTGTTTAGTAAGAACTTCTCATTTCCCTATTAGTATGACAATGTAATTATTATTGAGTGGCTAAACAAATATGATTTGTTTCTTTATTCAAATGACCACTCAACTTGAAACAGAAACTGTGCCAGAACTTGTGGAAACAGCACAGCCCATCAGCTCAAACAACATACAATATGAAATGGTTAAACACATTTTTATCTGTAAATGTCATATACATGATACAATGCGCTGCATATTATGTGTAATTTTATATTAAGGAAACAAACTGCATCTATGGCTGAGGAGATTTACTGATAAAGTGCATAACATAGGGCTAGTTACTATTGAGATGCAATTGGGTTTTCACGAGGTTGTAAAATGAAAAAAAATGCTGTCAGAAGCCATTGCGCTTATTGACAGTTTACAATGGTGTGTTTTCCATCAAAGTGATGACCAAAATGTGGAAAGTACTAGGGGTCAAAAGAAAGATCCATATTGCATATAGAGAAGCCTCTAGTAGTGGTGTAGAGCGTTACAACCAGTTTATTGTGAAAATCCTCAAAAAGTTTGTGAGCGAAACTGGTAAAGACTGGGATGTAAAATTACCTCTAGTCCTAATGGCATTAAGAGCAACTCCAAGTAGTGCTTCTAAGATGTCACCTTTTGAATTGATGACTGGTAGAAGAATGGTTCTTCCTCAACATCTACTGTACCGTACATCAGACCAGAACTTGATAAATGCCGCCAATACACATCAATATGTGGAGAACTTAAGGAAGCACCTGCAATATGCCTTTGCATTTGCTGAGAGGATCATAGAAAAGTCCGCAACTCCAGCTAAAACCTATTAAGGTCTCAAAATGTCCAAAAAGGAATATGAAATAAATGAGTTTATCTTTATAACTTTGGAAGAGATCAAATTAAGGAGAAGAAATTTCTTCCATCATGGAAGGGTCTTTTGTCATTACTGACAAAATATATCCAGTTGCCTATAAAATTAAAAAGGATACCTTTATGGATAAATCGGTCCTTATTAATCAGTTGTGAGTGTGCCATCCTAGATCATAACTACAAGTCATAGAGGGAGAATGAAGTTTCATATCCCCAAATGTGCGAAAGAAGTACTGTATTTTAAAGATTCCTAAAGAGCGAGCATGTGAGGATAGAAAAATAATGGAATCTCCTCATCAGAAGATTGTCTCTGGTGGATAACGTCAATACACTCACTAAGTAACACTGACTTTAAGCCAATTCAAATACATTTGTCTTACATCTATTTAAAATTGGAAGGGGGAATTATGTCAGGGTACATGTGAATAGCATTAAATAAACTACATATGCATCAAATACATTTTGATATTTGATGTCAGCTAAGATCTCCCTTGACATGAGTTGTGTGGGCTATAACCAAAATAGACCAGCCTCCCTTTTTCCTGATTACAGAACAAAGGGACTCACATCTGTAAAATCTCAGGATGACACAGACCTCCCTTGCTATGACTGGGTATACATTACAGGCCAGGATATCTTAAATTATCCATTTCAAAGGAAACTTGTATACAGAGTTTTTCCCTATCTGAAAAAGCAGTCGCTTAGTCTGAACTGATATCTGAATATACAAACATACTCAGAGGATATAGCTGCTCTCATCTACTGTAGGTGTTAAGTGTCCCCTACTGAGTTACAAATACTCAAAGCTCAGACGTATGTCTAAATGGAAAATAGCAGGAGAAAGCAGAAACACATATTGCATTGTAACTTTGAAATTCATTTTTAAAGTACAACTTATGTTTAAATTTCAAGTAAGATATACCTCAGTACTGTATAAAAATGTATTTAATTGTGAAGAAATGCCTCACAGTAACATATTAGATAAGTATTTGCTGAACTCAATACGTAGCTATATAATCAATGTCAATGTTTAAACAACTTGTTTCAAAATGGATAACATATTTTTATATTTTTCAGGTACATATATAATTGGTGCTGTAAATAATATCATATGTTTCTAGACACTCAGCAAGAAATATACAGATACAATATTTATATTAATATGGGATAGTAATCCAATATAGATATAATTATGTGAAACTACATCTGATTGCTGATCTCAAGGTTGGTACGTGATATTAAGATGATAACTGAGAAAGTAATTGAGTCCATGATGAAGGTAATATAATCGTTTTAAATCTTTTCATAGAAAATATGATTTTTGAACACAAGATATTATAAGTGGAGTATATTCATGTTTAATCTTGAAATAATCAGAATAAATGATATTAAATAACCCATATCGAACATATAATTATTAAAACTAGGAGATTAAAAGTATTTAAAAATAGGCATTTGAGAAAAAACAAAATTTATGCTTACCTGATAAATTCCTTTCTCCTGTAGTGTGGTCAGTCCACGGGTCATCATTACTTCTGGGATATTAACTCCTCCCCAACAGGAAGTGCAAGAGGATTCACCCAGCAGAGCTGCTATATAGCTCCTCCCCTCTACGTCACCTCCAGTCATTCGACCAAGGACCAACGAGAAAGGAGAAGCCAAAGGGTGTAGTGGTGACTGGAGTATAATTCAAAATTTTTTTTACCTGCCATAAAAAACAGGGCGGGCCGTGGACTGACCACACTACAGGAGAAAGGAATTTATCAGGTAAGCATAAATTTTATTTTCTCCTGTTAAGTGGGGTCAGTCCACGGGTCATCATTACTTCTGGGATACCAATACCAAAGCTAAAGTACACGGATGACGGGAGGGACAGGCAGGCTCTTTATACGGAAGGAACCACTGCCTGAAGAACCTTTCTCCCAAAAACAGCCTCCGAAGAAGCAAAAGTGTCAAATTTGTAAAATTTGGAAAAAGTATGAAGAGAAGACCAAGTTGCAGCCTTGCAAATCTGTTCAACAGAAGCCTCATTCTTAAAGGCCCAAGTGGAAGCCACAGCTCTAGTAGAATGTGCTGTAATTCTTTCAGGAGGCTGCTGTCCAGCAGTCTCATAGGCTAACCGTATTATGCTACGAAGCCAAAAGGAGAGAGAGGTAGCCGAAGCGTTTTGACCTCTCCTCTGACCAGAATAAATGACAAACAGGGAAGACGTTTGTCGAAAATCCTTAGTTGCCTGTAGATAAAATTTCAGGGCACGGACTACATCTAGATTGTGTAGCAGACGTTCCTTCTTCGAAGAAGGATTAGGACACAAAGATGGAACCACAATCTCTTGATTGATATTCCTGTTAGTGACCACCTTAGGTAGGAACCCAGGTTTAGTACGCAGAACTACCTTGTCTGAATGAAAAATCAGATAAGGAGAATCACAATGTAAGGCAGATAACTCAGAGACTCTTCGAGCCGAGGAAATTGCCATTAAAAACAGAACTTTCCAAGATAACAGCTTGATATCAATGGAATGAAGGGGTTCAAACGGAACACCCTGTAAAACATTAAGAACTAAGTTCAAACTCCATGGTGGAGCAACAGTTTTAAACACAGGCTTGATCCTAGCTAAAGCCTGACAAAAAGCTTGAACGTCCGGAACTTCTGACAGACGTTTGTGTAAAAGAATGGACAGAGCTGAAATCTGTCCCTTTAAGGAACTAGCGGATAAACCCTTTTCTAAACCTTCTTGTAGAAAAGACAATATCCTCGGAATCCTAACCTTACTCCATGAGTAACTCTTGGATTTGCACCAATATAAGTATTTGCGCCATATCTTATGGTAAATCTTTCTGGTAACAGGCTTCCTAGCCTGTATTAAGGTATCAATAACTGACTCAGAAAAACCACGTTTTGATAAAATCAAGCGTTCAATTTCCAAGCAGTCAGCTTCAGAGAAATTAGATTTTGATGCTTGAAGGGACCCTGGATCAGAAGGTCCTGTTTCAGAGGTAGAGACCAAGGTGGACAGGATGACATGTCCACTAGATCTGCATACCAAGTCCTGCGTGGCCATGCAGGCGCTATTAGAATCACTGATGCTCTCTTCTGTTTGATTCTGGCAATCAATCGAGGAAGCATCGGAAAGGGTGGAAACACATAAGCCATCCCGAAGGTCCAAGGTGCTGTCAAAGCATCTATCAGAACCGCTCCCGGATCCCTGGATCTGGACCTGTAACGAGGAAGCTTGGCGTTCTGTCGAGACGCCATGAGATCTATCTCTGGTTTGCCCCAACGTCGAAGTATTTGGGCAAAGACCTCCGGATGAAGTTCCCACTCCCCCGGATGAAAAGTCTGACGACTTAGGAAATCCGCCTCCCAGTTCTCCACTCCCGGGATGTGGATTGCTGACAGGTGGCAAGAGTGAGACTCTGCCCAGCGAATTATCTTTGATACTTCCATCATTGCTAGGGAGCTTCTTGTCCCTCCCTGATGGTTGATGTAAGCTACAGTCGTGATGTTGTCCGACTGAAACCTGATGAACCCCCGAGTTGTTAACTGGGGCCAAGCCAGAAGGGCATTGAGAACTGCTCTCAATTCCAGAATGTTTATTGGTAGGAGACTCTCCTCCTGATTCCATTGTCCCTGAGCCTTCAGAGAATTCCAGACAGCGCCCCAACCTAGTAGGCTGGCGTCTGTTGTTACAATTGTCCAGTCCGGCCTGCTGAATGGCATCCCCCTGGACAGATGTGGCCGAGAAAGCCACCATAGAAGAGAATTTCTGGTCTCTTGATCCAGATTCAGAGTAGGGGACAAGTCTGAGTAATCCCCATTCCACTGACTTAGCATGCACAATTGCAGCGGTCTGAGATGTAGGCGTGCAAAGGGTACTATGTCCATTGCCGCTACCATTAAGCCGATCACCTCCATGCATTGAGCTACTGACGGGTGTTGAATGGAATGAAAGACACGGCATGCATTTTGAAGCTTTGTTAACCTGTCTTCTGTCAGGTAAATCTTCATTTCTACAGAATCTATAAGAGTACCCAAGAAGGGAACTCTTGTGAGTGGAAAGAGAGAACTCTTCTTTTCGTTCACCTTCCATCCATGCGACCTTAGAAATGCCAGTACTAACTCTGTATGAGACTTGGCAGTTTGAAAGCTTGAAGCTTGTATCAGAATGTCGTCTAGGTACGGAGCTACCGAAATTCCTCGCGGTCTTAGTACCGCCAGAAGAGCACCCAGAACCTTTGTGAAGATTCTTGGAGCCGTAGCCAATCCGAATGGAAGAGCTACAAACTGGTAATGCCTGTCTAGAAAGGCAAACCTTAGATACCGGTAATGATCTTTGTGAATCGGTATGTGAAGGTAAGCATCCTTTAAATCCACTGTGGTCATGTACTGACCCTTTTGGATCATGGGTAAAATTGTCTGAATAGTTTCCATTTTGAACGATGGAACTCTTAGGAATTTGTTTAGGATCTTTAAATCCAAGATTGGCCTGAAAGTTCCCTCTTTTTTGGGAACCACAAACAGATTTGAGTAAAACCCTTGTCCTTGTTCCGACCGCGGAACCGGATGGATCACTCCCATTAATAAAAGATCTTGTACGCAGCGTAGAAACGCCTCTTTCTTTATTTGGTTTGTTGACAACCTTGACAGATGAAATCTCCCTCTTGGGGGAGAGGATTTGAAGTCCAGAAGGTATCCCTGAGATATGATCTCTAACGCCCAGGGATCCTGGACATCTCTTGCCCAAGCCTGGGCGAAGAGAGAAAGTCTGCCCCCCACTAGATCCGTTCCCGGATCGGGGGCCCTCAATTCATGCTGTCTTAGGGGCAGCAGCAGGTTTCCTGGCCTGCTTGCTCTTGTTCCAGGACTGGTTAGGTCTCCAGCCTTGTCTGTAGCGAGCAACAGCTCCTTCCTGTTTTGGTGCAGAGGAAGTTGATGGTGCTCCTGCTTTGAAATTACGAAAGGAACGAAAATTAGACTGTCTAGCCTTAGGTTTGGCTCTGTCTTGAGGCAGGGCATGGCCTTTACCTCCTGTAATGTCAGCGATAATTTCTTTCAACCCGGGCCCGAATAAGGTCTGCCCTTTGAAAGGTATATTAAGCAATTTAGATTTAGAAGTAACGTCAGCTGACCAGGATTTTAGCCACAGTGCTCTGCGCGCCTGAATGGCGAATCCGGAATTCTTAGCCGTAAGTTTAGTTAAATGTACTACGGCATCCGAAATAAATGAGTTAGCTAACTTAAGGGCTTTAAGCTTGTGTGTAATCTCATCTAATGGAGCTGATTCAAGTGTCTCTTCCAGAGACTCAAACCAAAATGCTGCTGCAGCCGTGACAGGCGCAATGCATGCAAGAGGTTGCAATATAAAACCTTGTTGAACAAACATTTTCTTAAGGTAACCCTCTAACTTTTTATCCATTGGATCTGAAAAGGCACAGCTATCCTCCACTGGGATAGTGGTACGCTTAGCTAAAGTAGAAACTGCTCCCTCCACCTTAGGGACCGTTTGCCATAAGTCCTGTGTGGTGGCGTCTATTGGAAACATCTTTCTAAATATCGGAGGGGGTGAGAACGGCACACCGGGTCTATCCCACTCCTTAGTAACAATTTCAGTAAGTCTCTTAGGTATAGGAAAAACGTCAGTACTCGACGGTACCGCAAAATATTTATCCAACCTACACATTTTCTCTGGTATTGCAACTGTGTTACAATCATTCAGAGCCGCTAACACCTCCCCTAGTAATACACGGAGGGTTTCCAGCTTAAATTTAAAATTTGAAATGTCTGAATCCAGTTTGTTTGGATCAGAACCGTCACCCGCAGAATGAAGCTCTCCGTCCTCATGTTCTGCAAATTGTGACGCAGTGTCTGACATGGCCCTAATATTATCAGCGCACTCTGTTCTCACCCCAGAGTGATCACGCTTACCTCTTAGTTCTGGTAATTTAGCCAAAACTTCAGTCATAACAGTAGCCATATCCTGTAATGTGATTTGTAATGGCCGCCCAGATGTACTCGGCGCTACAATATCACGCACCTCCCGAGCGGGAGATGCAGGTACTGACACGTTAGGCGAGTTAGTCGGCATAA
The DNA here is from genome assembly GCF_027579735.1 of Bombina bombina. Lineage (NCBI taxonomy): Eukaryota > Metazoa > Chordata > Amphibia > Anura > Bombinatoridae > Bombina > Bombina bombina. The sequence continues at coordinate 305,120,718 of NC_069500.1, read as the reverse complement.
CTCTCCCCTCGTTGTTTGGTGAAATATGTTCAATTTGTACAGATTGACTTTTATTTAAAGTAGCATCAATGCAGTTAGTACATAAATTTCTATTGGGCTCCACTTTGGCTTTAGCACATATAGCACAGATATCTTCCTCTGAATCAGACATGTTTAACACACTAGCAAATAAACTAGCAACTTGGAAATACTTTTCAAGTAATTTACTATAATATGAAAACTTACTGTGCCTATAAGAAGCACAGAAAAAGTTATGACAGTTGAAAATTAATAAACTGAAAAGTTATAGCATCAAATCTTTGTAAAACACAATTTTAGCAAAGGATTGCTCCCATTAGCAAAGGATAACTAACCCTGATAGCAGAAAAAAAATACAGAAATAAACGTTTTTTATCACAGTCAACTACAATCTCACAGCTCTGCTGTGAGTGATTACCTCCCTCAAAACAAGTTTTGAAGACCCCTGAGTTCTGTAGAGATGAACCGGATCATGCAGGGAAGACAATGAACTTCTGACTGAATTTTTTGATGCATAGCAAAAGCGCCAAAAAAGGCCCCTCCCCCTCACACACAACAGTGAGAGAGATCAGTAAACTGTCATAAATTAAATAAAACGACTGCCAAGTGGAAAAAAATAGTGCCCAAAACATTTTTTCACCCAGTACCTCAGAAAATTAAACGATTTTACATGCCAGCAAAAAATGTTTAACATTAAATAAATTAAGTGTTATTAAAAAGCCTGTTGCTAGTCCCTGCAAATTAGGCTAAAGTCTTATGCATACAGTATAATTCCAGTGAAGTGCCATTCCCCAGAATACTGAAGTGTAAAATATACATACATGACAGCCTGATACCAGTTGCTGCTACTGCATTTAAGGCTGAGTTTACATTATATCGGTATGGCAGAATTTTCTCATCAATTCCATTGTCAGAAAATAATAAGCTGCTACATACCTCTTTGCAGATTAATCTGCCCGCTGTCCCCTGATCTGAAGTTTACCTCTCCTCAGATGGCCGAGAAACAGCAATATGATCTTAACTACGCCGGCTAAAATCATAGAAAAAACTCAGGTAGATTCTTCTTCAAATTCTACCAGAGAAGGAATAACACACTCCGGTGCTATTATAAAATAACAAACTTTTGATTGAAGGTATGAAACTAAGTATAATCACCACAGTCCTCTCACACATCCTATCTATTCGTTGGGTGCAAGAGAATGACTGGAGGTGACGTAGAGGGGAGGAGCTATATAGCAGCTCTGCTGGGTGAATCCTCTTGCACTTCCTGTTGGGGAGGAGTTAATATCCCAGAAGTAATGATGACCCGTGGACTGACCACACTTAACAGGAGAAATATATTTAAGAACTGTATTTACTGTATAGCAGTGTTGAAAATTAAACTGTTTGTCATGTATGCTGCCCCCGATGGCCTAAACCCAGTATTACAACCAAAAGGCATTTGGCTGTTAAAAATGTCATCTCCCAGTATTCAAATCTATCGAATGATTAAGAAATGGGGGGGGGGGGGGAGTTTTGTCTCAGACAGAGAAAAAGAACTTGTCTGAAAATGTTTTCTTGGTAACTGTTGTAATCCTGCTTGCTGACATTTTTGCTTATAGAGAGACCAGTGTGCAAACACAGTTTTCTGTAAGACAAATAAGTTGGATCACTCTTTGTGGATAAAAGACTATCAAGATTAATTTTCTTACAAATGTTATATTGCCTAAAAGACAAGAATCAGCAAAGAAAACAGTTATCCGTGATGGTGGTATAATACTCACAAACAAACATGCACATGCAGTGCAGCAATAGTGGGCGGACCGAAACTTCAGAGTCATTCGACTGACTCCCCAATAGCGACTCTGCCAGGTGATGATACAACACTGGAATGTTGATACAGGAATCCGAACCTCTGTGACACCCAGAGAGTGCCTCTTTTTTCTTGTCTTTTAGGCAATATACCATTCTTGCACACATCTTGGAGAGAGCTGCATACTACTTGGTTGACAAACTTTTCCTCCATTGAACACTATTAGCGAGAGTACTCGCCACAAAGATTATTCACAAGCATTGTGACCTTCTCTCTTTTTCCCCCTTTTTTTGGGAGTTACCGTTATTGTCACATCAATTTATTATTTTATCATTTTATTGTCACCATATATTTTATGTTTTATTATATGCAATCAAGATTGATCATTTTGTATCTATAGGTCTATTGTTATTATCCACAATTCACTAAAATTGTGGTTTATTTGAGTGGCGCACCTTTGGTTTTTTTGTTAAGCACAGAAGTTGTACTGTGCTTAGATCATACGTTTTTATCTCTTACAAATGTGAATAATTCTCCTAAAACATATGACGATAGACATATTTGGATATTAACTGAATTCTCAAACTGGTGATCTGATAAAGTTTAAGCAATTGTATATTAAATATTTTAAACAAAAGTATTCTAAAACTTTAGTTAGATTGTAGTAAGTATACTGGTATTAAATATTAATGTTTAGAAATAATTTTGTATTTTAATATCGTAAATTAATTTCAATTATTGCTATATATACTATATATTTTAGAAATTGCCTTATTGTAGCTAAATAAGAGGTTATTTCAGCTCAGATAAATTGGCATATAAATTGGCTGTTTGTATTAATAATATATACATTTATATTCTGATGTTTCTAATTGAAGTTATATAGAATCATTTATGGGCTAAATAACTTAATTATACTTGTCTGAAAGTTATCTTAAATCTATTGAGACCCAATAAGATTTGTGTGAAGTATCTTGGTATATTGTTTATCTAAACTCTGTGAAGATAGCAGTCCATATTCTGGTATTTTATTGTGGTATTTTAATGCGATTCATTGTGAGTAAGGTTAATTTTAAAGATATTTTTTTTATGATCTTTGTAAGATTATTATAACATACGTGTATAGTCGATTTATAATCTAGTCTCTTTTCTATATAAATATATTTCAATGTGTTTATAAATTTTAACTAATCTAAAGAATTTAGGAAAAATTATTCATTTCAATTGTTTTGTATATATATTTTAATTGGGGGTTTGTTTTAAAGAATAATAACAAATACATTGTATTATAGCCCTGCTATATACTGACAGAAGCAGAGTTTGAGATGTTGCATATCTAGGGCGATATTACATGTGGGTGTTAAAAATGGGAAAATATGCTTGAATTTAAAGGACAGAGATGATATGAGTGTTGAAATGTAGTTTTTCTTGGATAGGTTAAGGGCTAAGGAGTAGAATCGTATCATAAAGCCAGATGAGCTGCAATATTTCCTCTAATGCTGCTCTGTGTCAGCTGTATATGCCATAGTCAGGGAAGCTTGCACACGATGGAGGATAGGATGGAATTATAGTGAGAGACAGGTTCCTCTAGGCAAAGGTGGGAGAAGATTATTGGGAGAAGTGGATTTAGGAAGCTAGAGACTAGTTATGTGTCTATGTGTGTAGATTTCTGGGAAGTATTTTTGAAGCCTTAGGTGGTGGATGTGCATTAGATGTAGTGATGAACATTTTAAGAGATGATGAGCATAGAGAGGGAATGGGAAGTTAGTAAATGCGGAGACAGAACAACTGAAGAGGCCATGAGTTTGAGAAACTTTGAGAAACTTTGAAACTCCAGGAGCTCCAGGACTGTCACCAAGAATGAGGGCAGGTGTGCCACTGGAGAGGATGTAAGGAAGTCAGACAGCAAAGTGATCAAGCAGTTGTGTGGGTAAACAGAGGGATGATAAATTCAATAAAATTCAAACATTGCAGTCGATTTATACACCATTTCACCTGGAATAGAAAATAAAAACATTAAAATACTAACTCTCAAAGGAAATTGAAGAAAAATCCTTGAATAAAAAAATTAATATATATTATAAAAATATGACACAGTAAAGGAACAACTCACATTACATAATGTTATATAATATTCTCCCCTATTCCATTCTAACGTTCTATTCTATGTTTAACATGAACATGTAAATAAAAATTATTTTTATAAGGGTTAAAAGGTATATAGTATATGAAAAGGTATTTAAGTGGAAAGAGCTATATTGTGTGTGTGTGTATGTATATATATATATATATATATATATATATATATATATATATATATATATATAAGGTAACAAAGGCAAAATGCAGCAGACGAAATTAGGTAAAAATCCAAACTTTAATGCAAAATAGTTTAAAAATCCACAATATCCATGGGAACAGTGAGTGAGACACAGTCACTTGTGCAAAACGGCTGACATGTTTCGACCCTCAGGTTGTAATCATTGCTGTTTAAGGAAACACCTGACAACCTATTTAAGGAAGTAGGTTACATCTCATTGGTTAAAATGTAATTAATTAAAAATTCAACAAGGTGTGTCAATAGGTAATTGCAATACCTGCTCATACAATTTAAAGTGCCCTATACAATTCAAAAGTGCTGTATATTGAAGTGTGAATAAGTCACTGGACAAACCAATTCAAGGGATTATATAAATACATAGATAAATGAATTGACATAATCTTCAATGTTTGTAATGCACATTATACATAATTTGAAACACTCCATTTGATGAATGGAAAATACTTAAAATTAGCAAAAAGAAACTAAACGAACAAAATAACTAATTAGAAATAGTAAACTAAATAAACTAAATGATCAAACAAACTTACTTGAGAAAAGTATGAACCATAAAGTGGATAAAGCATGAAAATGCATTAATTCACATCACAGAAGTGTTTGTATATTTTTATATATTTCATATATTTTTCACTAAAGTAAGTAATGTACATGTAGAGATAATAATAATAACTATCGCAACAACTGTGATTCTTACACAGAAACATATCCAACTGAACCAATATTTGATCATTGTGGTACATGTGTGATTATCTGTACACTTTTATGTGATCCATGTAGACAATTGCTTTCTTATAAGATAAATATATATGATGTTATCAAACCCTTATATATTTGAATGCTTAAATATTCACAGAAAGCTGCTCTTGTAAGAAGAGCTGAATGGACTTATGTACATGCACATGCATCACCATGTATAAATGATCAAAGCTGCAAATGTATAAATGTAAACATTGCTATAGATATCTGAATATGAGTGTAGATAAACATAAAGTGAAAAAATAAAAAATAAAAAAGAGAGATAAAAATAAATGTGAAAATGAAAAAATGAAAAAAATGAATTAATGTAAGAATGTGGGTGAGAATAGAAATGGACACGTTGCAGAAGGGGGAGATGACTACTAGACAGAAACCCCACAAATGACGATTATTTCCAAAAATTAATTAAGTCATATTCAGAGTTCAGGCTATTTGGCATCCTAGTTTCGAGTTTAAAAATCCAGTACATCTCCCTCTTCTGCAACAATTTTACTCGGTCACCACCTCTGGGGGGACAAAAGACCCTTTCTATGGCTTGCCATCTCAGGGCACTAATGTTTTTGTCATGATAGCGGAAAAAATGTCTAACCAGTGGAGTACTAGCCTCACCTGCCTGTATTGTAGACAGGTGGTTTCTAATGAGAACTTTTACCTCGTTTGTAGTGAGGCCTACATATTGTAGGTGGCATGATGTACAGGTTAGCAAGTATATCACATATGTAGTGGTACATTTCGAACAGCTGGTGATTGGGAAAGTTTCCCCAGTAACCTCCGATCTAAATATGTTTGAAGCTGTGATATACTCACAAACCCGACATTTTTGTCTGCACTTGTAGAGACCCTTTTGTGTGAGCCACGAGCTAGCTGGTTTGTCAAGTTCTGGTAATGATAATGGTGATAGCGTGTTAGCTAGAGTACGTGTTCTCCGATAGGAACAGCGCAATCCATTTTTTACACATTTTTCCAGTTTGTCATCAGCAGACAAAAAGTTAAAATGTTTTTTAACGATATTACATATCTCTTGATGTTGTGCGCTGAACTCTGTAACAAACGTGATACCCTGAGAATACATATATATATATATATATATATATATATATATATATATATATATACTATATTTATTTACTATATATATATATATATATATATATGTGTATGTATATATGTGTATTTATGTGTTTATGTATGTATGTGTATATATACATAGATATATATTCACACGAAGATTATCCATAAAAAAATCATAACAAAGGCTGCAGCTCCATATATCAAATCTATGTTCTTATATTGGAAATTGCATAGGTAATAATAAAAGTATTTGACTAGAAAGAGATAGGAGCTACTACCAAGGAGTATAAAATAATGTGCCTTAGTTTAATACTTTTGTATGTTGAAAATGTGATCTACAGTGTGAGAGAAGCGTGTATAAATGAGAACACGTATCATGTCTTGAAAAGGTGAAAGAAAAGGGTTTGGGCTAAAACTTTGTGTACACATGTGATGCAATCATATATGTATGTTTATATAGGGTGGTAATTACTGTTAAAAGGAGGCCTCTTTATATAAGGGTGGGCATCTGTAACCTGGCCAGGATTGCATGCATTATAGTATGACCACCCAGATGTAGTGTCCTGTACATATGACCTAAAATATAGGATCTAGAGGAAGCTGAGTAGGGCGCGTAAAGGGAGGAGGTAGAGTAAGGAATCACTAAAGTGACTAAGACATAGTGAACCACCTACACAATATCATTAGCTTGTATCCCAAACCAAGAAACAGATATATCTAGAGTATACATCTATAGTTAACTTAACTTAATGGTAGGCAACATTCTAAAAGCCAACAGAAAAGTCATAATAGTAACGTTAGGAACAAATTATAGATAACTGATAAACCAACACGCCCAATACATAGGGTTAGGGCTGAGAATAACGGAAGGCATAGTTTCTGTGTGGTTTAGCCAACTCCTATAACCGGTAGTCCCAAAGGAGCAGCTGTTTGAAGGGATAGGGCTTTAACCCCAAGAGTGGAGGCACAAGTGGAAGAGGGGTAGGGGTGCAGCAAGAAAGGCCTAACAAGTCCAATGGGGTGGAGGGTTCATAGAGTGGAGGTCCTGGTCCCCCCATGCAGCTCCAGAGAATCCCACAGTGATCCACTCTACAGGGAATAAGTGTGTAAGTGTCCCCAGTGATGTTGGTAGTAAGCCTGTTTCTCTTGCGCTCCGCTCCGATGGGCCGCCTCAGGACAGGAGCAGAGTAAAGAGAGTGACAGCTGTGCATTGAATAGCAATATCTGAGTAGTTCTCTGGGGTTGGGAGGGATGCGATCTGAGGATCCGTCGTGATAGGCCGCTCCGAAGGTGTAGGTAGAGGACCGCTGGTCTCAGCTGCTATCCTGCTATGGGAACAGAGGTGTTGCGGATCGTTTTCTTCTGCCGGTAGGCAAACAGCCATGTCAAGATCAACATCTGGGGCATCTGATAAGCCCTCCTGGTCAAGAGAGAGGCATCGGATAAGAGAGTTTAACTGAGCATCCATGTGGAGCTCCAGGGCAGCAAGTGCATTTTTGAGTTGGGAATCCATCTTCTCTGTTGGTTGGAGAATAAAAACTGCCCCAGAGGGTTAACGTTATATGAGAGTCCAGGATCCAGGAACAAATGGATCCTAATATTTAATTGTTCCGATGATGGTGATAGAAGTAGCTAGCCCTTTACTGTCGGAGGGATCGTAATGCCTGTGATGTCACTGCTGCAATGGCGGCTTTGTGCCTCTTCAGAAGCTGCTCTCCATGATCATTACTGAAAGTGGGGTCATAGAGTGGCTGGCCAGTCTGTCTACGGTGCTTTGTAGTGTTTTCACTGTCTTAATAAAATATAGGGAGGTGAGGGATGATTGGTGAGGGGTGGTTGTCCGGTTCTCAGTAGGTTTACTTATCTCCACTCCGTTACTGTATATGTGCGTCTTGGTGATGCATAAGTGTGAGCTATGAGGCTTACAACCAGTTTACCATCTAAAACGCTATTTTTTTTAAGTCTTTTGGTGCACTTTATCATGTTGTTAGAGCAGGAGCTCTCAATACTTGCATCTACTCGGCTTCACAGTTGGCTCTGCCCCCTTTTTAATTAATTTTAATATTTAATAATGTGTTTAACTTTGAATATTTTACATTCCAATGTTCTTTGTATTTATATATATAAAGAACATTGTATAACTCAACACACAGCCATTAATTTCTAAACCGTTGGCAACAAAAGTGAATACACCCCTAAGTGGAAATGTCCAAATTGGGCCCAATTAGCCATTTTCCCTCCCCAGTGTCATGTGACTCGTTAGTGTTACAAGGTCTCAGGTGTGAATGGGGAGCAGGTGTGTTAAATTTGGTGATATCGCTCTCACACTCTCTTATACTGGTCACTGGAAGTTCAACATGACACCTCATGGCAAAGACCTCTCTGAGGATCTGAAAAAAATTAACTGTTGATCTACATAAAGATGGCCTAGGCTATAAGAAGATTGCCAAGACCCTGAAACTGAGCTGCAGCATGGTGGGCAAGACCATATAGTAGTTTCACAGGACAGGTTCCATTTAGGACAGGCTTCGCCATGGTTGACCAAATAAGTTGAGTGCACATGCTCAGTGTTATATCCAGAGGTTGTCTTTGGGAAATAGACATATGAGTGCTGCCAGCATTGCTGCAGAGATTGAAGGGGTGGGGGTCAGCCTGTCAGTGCTCTTACCATACACCGCACACTGCATCAAATTAGTTTGCATAGCTGTCATCCCATAAGGAAGCCTCTTCTAAAGATGATGCACAAGAAAGCCCACAAACAGTTTGCTGAAGACAAGCAGACTAAGGACATGGATTACTGGAACCATGTCCTGTGGTCCGATGAGACCAAGATAAACTTATTTAGTTCAGATGGTGTCAAGCGTGTGGTGGCAACCTGGTGAGGAGTACAAAGAAAAGTGTGTCTTGCCTACAGTCAAGCATGGTGGTGGGAGTGTCATGGTCTGGGCCTGCATGAGTGCTCCCGGCACTGGGGAGCAACAGTTCATTGAGGGAACCATGAATGCCAACATGTACCGTGACATACTGATCCCCTCCCTTTGTAAACTGTCCCCAGGGCAGTATTCAAACATGATAACGACTCCAAACACACCTCCAAGGCGACCACTGCCTTGCTAAAGAAGCTGAGGGTAAAGGTGATAAACTGGACAAGCATATCTCCAGACCTAATCCCTATTGAGTGTTTGTGGGGCATCCTCAAACGGAAAGTGGGGGGGGGGGGCGCAAGGTCTCTAATATCTACCAGCTCCATGATTTCATCATGGAGGAGTGGAAGAGGACTCCAGTGGCAACCTGTGAAACTAGTCAGCCAATCCCATGGCAGCAACTGAACATTTAGACATCTAGACATGGTGAAGATGACTTGCTGAAGTTCAAAATGAGCATCAGAATGGAGAAGAAAGGGGATTTAAGTGACTTTGAAAGTGGCATTGCTGCTGGTGCCAGGCGGGCTCATCTGAGTATTTTCAAAACTGCTGATCTACTGAGATTTTCACGCACAACCATCTCTAGGGTTTATAGAGAATGGTCCAAAAAAGAGAAAATATCCAGTGAGCGGCAGTTCTGTAGACGACAATGTCTTCTTGATGTCAGAGGTCAAATGAAAATGGGCAGACTGGTTCGAGATAATTGAAAGGCAAAAGTAACTCAAATAACCACTCGTTACAACCAAGGAATGCAGAATACCATCTCTGAATGCGCAACACATGGGCAGATGGGCTACAGCAGCAGAAGACCACACTGGGTGCCACTCCTGTCAGCTAAATTTGCACAGGCTCACCAAAATTGGACAATAGAAGATTTGAAAAATTTTGCCTGCTCTGATGAGTCTCTATTTCAGCTGTGGCATTCAGATGGTAGGGTCAGAATTTGGCGTAAACCACATGAAATCATGGATCCATCCTGCCTTGTATCAACGTTTCAGGCTGGTTGTGGTGGTGTAATGATGTTGGGGATATTTTATTGGCACACTTTGGGCCCCTTAATGCAATTAAGCATTGTTTAAATGCTAGGGCCTACCTGAGTATTGTTGCTGACCATATCCATCACTTTATGACTACAGTGTACCCATCTTCTGATGGCTACTTCCAGCAGGATAATGCACCATGTCACAAAGCTCAAATTATCTCAAACTGCGTGATGCTATCATATCAATATGGACAAAATCTCTGAGGAATGTTTCCAACACCTTGTTGAATCTATGCCACAAAGAATTAAGGCAGTTCTGAAGGTAAAGGGGGTTCAAACCGGTACTATCAAGGTTTACCTAATAAAGTGGCCAGTGAGTGTATATATATATATATATATATATATATATATATATATATGCATATGCATACAGTATTTGTGTATATATATATATATATATATATATATATAATTGTAAATATATACTTAAAAATAACAGAACATTTTCTTCTATGTGAAGAACATTGGAATATAAAATATTTATAACTACCTCCAGGTTCAGCGCTTTAGATATAACGTGGTGTTGGGTTAGCGTGCAATTGTTACATGTTTTTTTTCTTCAGTGCTTTCCATTGAAGTCCATGGTGACAACAAGTTAACACTGTTGCAATATCCGAAGTCCTGTAACTCGTGAGCAAACAATTTACTCTCAACTTGTACTACTTGTGTTAATCATCCCTGTTAAAAGTCTAAATACACATTTATATACATATTTGCACATATATACACCTTTTCCTCAAATCAAACGCCATCCAAGATCCTTTACAATCTGGATTTTGTCCCAAAAATTCCACTGCAGTCATTAAGTTTACTAATGACCTACTAACAGCCAAAATTAAAGGCCATCTTTTCACTGTTAATCCTTTTCAAATTTGTCTGTAGCCTTTGACACTGTTGACCAACCTCTCTTGCACCAAAACTTCCAATCTTTTGGCATTTGCAACATGGCCCTCTTATGATTCGTCTCCTCTCTAACTGTAATTTTAGTGTATGCTTCTCTAGCATAACCGCTGCCCCTTTACCACTTTCTGTTGGAGTGCATGTTGAAGGCTTTGTTCTTGGTCTCTTTCTTTTTTTAATCTACATATCTATATTCCTTACATTCCTAAATAAGGTCCAATGGCTTTCAGTGTTATTTATATGATTATGACACCCAAATCAACCTCTTGCACCAGATTTATCCTCTCCTTCGTAACTTGTGCCACTAACTGTCTTCCCAATATTTCATCCTGGAGGATTTCTTTCTGCCTTCAGCTAAATCTCTCTAAACTGAGCTCCTTATATCCCCCTGTCCCACTTTACTTTACTCCTCGTGTCCAGTCCTTGGCTAATTCATGCCATTTTCACCTTAAAACTGTCTCCAAAATTTACCATTTCCTAACACATTTCCTCGGTTTTGCGTTTTCCACAAAGTCTATTTGTTACTGCGTAATTGCGATCGTAAGAGTGCAAACTTTTTACTTTCAGCTTGTAATACAAGCGTGAATCTCCACATGCCAATAAATTACTTCTAGTGGTTCTAACTTTCAAACACGAGTGCAAACTATCTCTCCACTTGTATTTTGGCCCTTTATAAACTAAAATATCTTTCACATATTATAACTAAACTTCTCTTTTCATATACACAATTACTGCAAAATATCTTCCATTATAAATTGGTGTTTTGAAATAGGAAAATTATTTGCTGTTTTATATTTATAGAAAAAGTGTATCAGATTGTGAGTTGCTTCCTTATTGTATCAGCAGATTCACTTTTCGATCTTTATTTGTTTTAAAACAGGCTTTCTACGTAATAAAATAGTAAGATTACATAAATTATTAAATGGACATTAAACACTAAGGCCTCTATTTATCAAGCTGTCTACTTACCTGCATTCGACGACCCCAATACGCTCGCCTAAGATCGCCTAACATCGCCGCCGCGGACCTGAATACGTTTGTCAAATTTATCAAGAAAGCTGTCAAAGTACGGGACGATGAGCAGTGGACTGTTGTTAACTAACAGTCATCGATCTTGCTGCTCTTCGGCTTATTCGCAGCTTTCTTGCTACCCTGTCACTAAGCACCCACACTATACTATACAGTTTTACCCCCTAAACCGCCGCTCCCGGACCCCCCCGCAACTAAAATAAATATATTAACCCCTAAACCGCTGCTCCCGGACCCCACCGCAACTATAATAAATATATTAACCCCTAAACCACCGCTCCCGGACCCCCCACAACTATAATAATTATATTAACCCCTAAACCGCCACTCCCGGACCCCCCCGCAACTACTCCCGGAGCCCACCGCCACCTACATTATACTTATTAACCCCTAATCTGCCGCCCCCTATACCGCCGCCACCTGCATAAAGTTATTAACCCCTATCCTGCCGCTCCAGGACCCCGCCGCAACTAAATAAAATGTTTAACCCCTAAACCTCCGCTCCCGGAGCCCACCGCCACCTACATTACATTTATTAACCCCTAGTCTGCCCCCTCTACACCGCCGCCTCTATAATAAACATATTAACCCCTAAACCTAAGGCTAACCCTAACACCCCCTAACTTAAATATTATTTAAATAAATCTAAATAAATTTACTATTATTAACTAAATAATTCCTATTTAACAACTAAATACTTACCTATAATTTAAACCCTAAGGTAGCTACAATATAACTAATATTTACATTGTATCTATCTTAGGGTTTATTTTTATTTTACAGGCAACTTTGTATTTATTTTAACTAGTTACAATAGTTATTAAATAGTTATTAACTATTTAATAACTACCTAGCTAAAATAAATACAAAGTTACCTGTAAAATAAATCCTAACCTAAGTTACAATTACACCTAACACTACACTATCATTTAATTAATTCCCTAAACTACCTACAATTACTTACAATTAAATTAAATAAACTAAAGTACAAAAAACAACAAACACTAAATTAAAGGAAATATTAAAAGAAGTTTAAACCAATTACACCTAATCTAAGCCCCCTAATAAAATAAAAAAGCCCCCCAAAATAATAAAAATCCCTACCCTACACTAAATTACAAATAGCCCTTAAAAGGGCCTTTTGCGGGGCATTACCCCAAAGTAATCAGCTCTTTTACCTGTAAAAAAAGAAATACAACCCCCCCACATTAAAACCCACCACCCACACACTCAACCCTACTCTAAAACTGGTCCTTTAAATGACGTCATCCAAGATGGCGTCCCTTGAATTCCGATTTGCTGATAGAATTCTATCAGCCAATCAGAATTAAGGTAGGAAAAATCCTATTGGCTGATGCAATCAACCAATCGGATTGAAGTTCAATCCGATTAGCTGATCCAATCAGACAATAGGATTGACCTCGCATTCTATTGGCTGTTCCAATCAGGATTTTTCCTACCTTAATTCCAATTGGCTGATAGAATACTATCAGCCAATCGGAATTCAAGGGACGCCATCTTGGATGACGTCATTTAAAGAACCAGTCATTCAGTCGTCGGCTATTAGTTATATTGTAGCTATCTTAGGGTTTATTTTATAGGTAAGTATTTAGTTTTAAATAGGAATAATTTAGTTAATAATAGTAAACTTATTTAGATTTATTTAAATAATATTTAAGTTGGGGGGTGTTAGGGTTAGACTTAGGTTTAGGGGTTAATAAAATTAATATAGTTGCGGCGGTGTGGGGGGGCAGATTAGGGGTTAATAAATATAATGTAGGTGGCGGCACGGTCCGGGAGCGGCAGTTTAGGGGTTAAGCATTTTATTTAGTTGCGGCGGGGTCCGGGAGCGGCGGTTTAGTGGTTAATACATTTATTAGAGTTGCGGCGGGGTCCAGGAGCGGCAGTTTAGGGGTTAATAAGTATAAAGTAGGTGGCGGCGGTGTAGGGGGGGGCAGATTAGGGGTGTTTAGACTCGGGGTACATGTTAGGGTGTTAGGTGTAGACATTTCCCATAGAAATCAATTGGATATCGGGCAGCAGCGAACATGAACTTTTGCTGCTGTCAGACTCCCATTGATTCCTATGGCATCCGCCGCCTTCAGGGCGGCAGATTGAAAACCAGGTATGCTGGGCCAGAATAGTGGCGAGTGTACCTGGTAGGATCTTGATAACTAGCAAAAGTAGTCAAATTGTGCCGAACTTGCATTCAGAACATCTGGAGTGACGTAAGCATCGATCTGTGTCGGACTGAGTCCAGCGGATCGTATGTTACATCACTATATTCTACTTTTGCCGGTCTCTAGCCTTAGATAGTAGTGATGTTGCGAACATAAAAATTTGGGTTCGCGAACAGCGAACGCGAACTTCCACAAATGTTTGCGAACGGGCGAACCGGGCGAACTGCCATAGACTTCAATAGGCAAGCGAATTTTAAAACCCACAGGGACGCTTTCTGGCCACAATAGTGATTTAAAAGTTGTTTCAAGGGGACTAACACCTGGACTGTGGCATGCCGGAGGTGGATCCATGGCAAAACTCCATTGGAAAATTACATAGTTGATGCAGAGTCTGGTTTTAATCCATAAAGGGCATAAATCACCTAACATTCCTAAATAGTTTGGAATAACGTGCTTTAAAGCATCAGGTATGATGTTGTATCGATCAGGTAGTGTAAGGGTTATGCTCGCTTCACAGTGACAGACGCGCGCGTGTGCACGGGAGGAGGCGGGAGGGCGCATGCACGGGGAGGGAGCGGGTGGGAACCGCTACACTACAGAAAAAAATGTTTTTATAAGTGGGAGAAAGCGGTGCAAAATATTTAGTACTTGAAAATCTAAGTGATCTGGGAGCGGGTGGGGGATTGGTCTTGGGGGGGGAAGCTACACTACAGAAAAATGAAATAAAAATAAAAAATAAACATTTTATTTGCAAACTGGGTACTGGCAGACAGCTGCCAGTACCCAATATGGCCCCCAATAAGGCAGAGGGGGAGGGTTAGGAAGCTGTTTTGGGGGGGGATCAGGGAGGTTGGGAGCTAAGGGGAGGATCCTACACAAAAGCATATGTAAATATGCTAAAAAATATATATAAAAAAAAGATACCTTTTATTTTAGTACTGGCAGACTTTCTGCCAGTACTTAAGATGGCGGGGACAATTGTGGGGTGGGGGAGGGAAGAGAGCTATTTGGGAGGGATCAGGGGGTCTGATGTGTCAGGTGGGAAGCTGATCTCTACACTAAAGCTAAAATTAACCCTGCAAGCTCCCTACAAGCTACCTAATTAACCCCTTCACTGCTGGGCATAATTCATGTGTTGTGCGCAGTTGCATTTACTGGCCTTCTAACTACCAAAAAGCAACGCCAAAGCCATATATGTCTGCTATTTCTGAACAAAGGGGATCCCAGAGAAGCATTTACAACCATTGTGCCATAATTGCACAAGCTGTTTGTAAATAATTTCAGTGAGAAACCTAAAGTTTGTGAAAAAGTTGACAAATTTTTTTAATTTGATCGCATTTGGCGGTGAAATGGTGGCATGAAATATACCTAAATGGGCCTAGATCAATACTTGGGGTTGTCTACTACACTACACTAAAGCTAACATTAACCCTACAAGCTCCCTAATTAACCCCTGCGCTGCTGAGCATAATACATGTGTGGTGCGCAGCGGCATTTAGCGGCCTTCTAATTACCAAAAAGAAATGCCAAAGCCATATATGTCTGCTATTTCTAAAAAAAGGGAATCCCAGAGAAGCATTTACAACCATTTGTGCCATAATTGCACAAAATGTTTGTAAATAATTTCAGTGAGAAACCTAAAATTTGGAAAAATTTAACTTTATTTTTTATTTGATCTCATTTGGCGGTGAAATGGTGGCATGAAATATACCAAGATGGGCCTAGATCAATACATTGGGTTGTCTACTACACTAGACTAAAGCTAAAATTACCCCAAAAAGCTCCCTACATGCTCCCTAATTAACCCTGCAGTGGCATTTAGCAGCCTTCTAATTATCAAAAAGCAACGTCAAAGCCATATATGTCTGCTATTTCTGAACAAAGGGGATCCCATAGAAAAATGTACAACCATTTATGCCATAATTGCACAAGCTATTTGTAAATAATTTCAGTGAAAAACCTAAAGTTTGTGACAAAATTTGTGAAAAAAGTGAACAATTTTTTTTATTTGATCGCATTTGGTGGTGAAATGGTGGCATCAAATATACCAAAATGGGCCTAGATCAATACTTTAGGATGTCTTCTAAAAAAAATATATATACATGTCAAAGGCTATTCAGGGATTCCGGACAGATATCAGTGTTCCAATGTAACTAGCGCTAATAAATGGTTTGGAAATAGCAAAGTGTGACTTTTATTTATGGCCCTATAACTTGCAAAAAAAGCAAAGAACATGTAAACATTGGGTATTTCTAAACTCAGGACAAAATTTAGAAACTATTTAGCATGGGTGTTTTTTGGTGGTTGTAGATGAGTAACAGATTTTGGGGGTCAGTTAGAAAAAGTGTGTTTTTTTCCATTTTTTCCTCATATTTTATAGTTTTTTTATAGTAAATTATAGGATATGAAGAAAATAATGGTATCTTTAGAAAGACCATTTAATGGTGAGAAAAACGGTATATAATATGTGTGAGTACAGTAAACGAGTAAGAGGAAAATTACAGCTAAACACAGACACCACAGAAATGTAAAAATAGCCCTGGTCCCAAACGGACAGAAAATGGAAAAGTGCTGTGGTCATTAAGGGGTTAATGTACACTACTGTTACACCAGATATGAGTTGCACTGGTGTGACACTGGAGGAAACTGACTGCTATTATTTCACAGTCAAAAAAGTTTTTTTTTTTTAAATGTACACTACTGTTACACCAGATATGAGTGGTGGCACTGGGCAAGTGTGCACATTATACACTGTGAGCCTGACACACACACAGGCAACTGCAATTAGATTACACAGGGAAAAAAAAAGCAGACTGATGTTCTAGCCCTAAAAAGGGCTTTTTGTGGTGCTGTCCTTACAGCAGAGATCAGATGAGTCCTTCAGGACTGTAGTGGACACTGAATACACTAGCCTAGCTATCAATTTCCCTATTAAATCAGCAGCAGCTACACTGTCCCTCCTCTAACTAAGAATGCAGCTTCCGAATGAATCTAAAATGGATGCTGTCCAGGAGGTAGGAGGGTCTGGGAGGGAGGGTCTGCTGCTGATTGGCTGGAATGTGTCTGCTGACTGTGAGGTGCAGGGTCAAAGTTTTACTCAATGATGACGAATAGGGGCGGATCGAACATCGCATATGTTCGCCCACCGCGGCGAACATGAACAAGCTATGTTTGCCAGGAACTATTCGCCGGCGAACTATTCGCGACATCACTTTTTGATAGCTAAGGTGAATCAGGCTTGCCAAAAATACGCTGCGGAATTCCAGCCTATTTGCGGTTGACAGCTTGATAAATAGAGGCCTAATAGCTGGATTATGAGTGAAGCTTTACCCATTACTTAAATATAATCATCTATACATATATTGGTATAGATATATATTGAACCAAATCAGATATATGTAGAAATATGTATTTATAAATAAATAGAACATATTCTGCTAGGTGGAGAACATTGGAATGTGAAATATTCATATTTTCGTGTGGTTTTAGTGCACTTGAGAATACGCAATTGGTTTCACACGTGAGTAGGATGTAAGGTTTTATTTCCACTTTTTAGCTCCATTGACTACTTTGGGTAAATAGGTTATCACATGTGCAATATTTTAAGTTCGGCTTTTTACGAGCTTCAAGCTAGCGTGTAAGTGAAAACAATTAATACGAGTGCAACTCGACGCACGCAAAAAGCTTACTTTTAGCGCAGTTAACGCTTGAGCAAGAGCATTAAAATAGTGGTAAACTTGTAATCTGGCCATAAATAAATCATTGCTTGAATAATTAGCCTGAGAATAATTTGTACATGTATTTTTAAAAATGATATTAGTTGTTTAACTATTAAAAAAATAAGGGTAAAGTTAAGGCTTATAAAGCAGTGGGTGCTGCCATATTGTAATTTAGGTTACACTGTGGCCAATTAGGAATGGTTATAAATGGCATACTAGAGTGTGCAACCAATGACTGTGTGGAATTTAGCTGTATCTACACTTTCATGTTTAACTGGAAAGCCCACAATATTTAGAATTAAATTACAGGAAAGAACAAAATAAAAAAAAATGAAAGTATATTGCAAAGTTGTTTTGCTACATTTAATTAACCAATTTTTATTTATATCTTGAGGTGTTTATTTCCCTTTAAAGAAAAGTATCACCAAGCTATACTTCCTATACTTTTTCATTTGCTTTGCTTGAATTTCATTTTAAATATTTTATTTAGACAATAAATTACATTATGCCAAAAGTGCTGTGTTTTTTGGTTAGACCAATCTGACTTATGAGTTTCTTAAACTATTTCTTTAGAAATATGTAACAAGGAAAATGACTTGCAATTCACTTGGATATAAATGTGTATTTAACTATTTTGCTATCCTGTATTTTATATTTAATCTCACAAAGGCTTTCATAGGATAAGAGTCCATGAGACATCACCGGCGCAAGCGAGGGAACCCC
Organism: Bombina bombina; assembly: GCF_027579735.1. Classification (NCBI taxonomy): domain Eukaryota; kingdom Metazoa; phylum Chordata; class Amphibia; order Anura; family Bombinatoridae; genus Bombina; species Bombina bombina. The sequence continues at coordinate 305,102,223 of NC_069500.1, read as the reverse complement.
CGCCGCCCGTAGTTTCAGCTCGCAACTCAAACTATCCTATATACTGTGCCGTCAGAGGCTAAAGTGCCGTAAGTCTGACAAACCAGCGATGTCCAGAAATCTGCATAAGTACAAATTTCTGGAGTCGCCAGTGACTTACGGCACTTTAGAAACTGCCGGCGCCTACAAAACCTGACTAAAGTTATAAAATCACCCGTACTGTCTAACACGCCTCCCAAACATAGCCCGACACATCTAACCCTCTATCCGCTATCCCCCCTCACTATCCTAACAATAAAAAATGTATTAACCCCTAAACAGCCGCTCCCGGACCCCGCCGCCACCTAATAAAGTTATTAACCCCTAAACCGCCGCTCCCGGACCCCGCCGCCAGCTATATTAAATCTATAACCCCCTAATGTGAGCCCCTACCCCGCCGCCATCTATCTTACCTACCCCTTAAAGTGAGCCCCTACCCCGCCACCATCTACCTTACCTATCCCCTAAAGTGAGCCCCTACCCCGCCGCCATCTACCTTACCTACCCCCTAAAGTGTGCCCCTTACACCGCCGCCATCTACCTTACCTACCCCCTAAATTGAGCCCCTACCCCGCCGCCATCTATCTTACCTACCCCCTAAAGTGAGCCCCTTACACTGCCGCCATCTATTTTAAAAATATTAACCCCTAATTTAATCCCCCTACACCGCCGCCAGCTATATTAACTATATTAACCCTAATTATATTAGGGTTAATATAGTTAATATAGTTATTATATTATATATATTAACTATATTAACCCTAATTATATTAGGGTTAATATAGTTAATATCGTTATTATATTATATATATATTAACTATAATAACCCTATCTAACTCTAACATCCCTAACTAAATTCTTATTAAAATAGATCTAATTAATATTAATATTATTAATTAAAATATTCCTATTTAAATCTAAATACTTACCTATAAAATAAACCCTAAGATAGCTACAATATAATTAATAATTGCATTATAGCTATGTTAGGGTTTATATTTATTTTACAGGTAACTTGGTATTTATTTTAACTAGGTACAATAGCTATTAAATAGTTAATAACTATTTAATAGCTACCTAGTTAAAATAATTACCAATTTACCTGTAAAATAAATCCTAACCTAAGTTACAAATACACCTACACTATCAATAAATTTAATAAACTACAAATATCTAAACTAAAATACAATAAAATAATCTAAACTAAATTACAAAAAAAAATAAACACTAAATTACAAAAAATAAAAAAAAATTACAAGATTTTTAAGCTAATTACACCTATTCTAAGCCCCCTAATAAAATAATAAAGCCCCCCAAAATAAAAAATTTCCCTACCCTATTCTAAATTAAAAAAGTTCACAGTTCTTTTACCTTACCAGCCCTTAAAAGGGCCTTTTTGTGGGGCATGCCCCAAAGAAAACAGCTCTTTTGCCTGTAAAAAAAAAACACAATACCACCCCCAACATTACAACCCACCACCCACATACCCCTATTCTAAACCCACCCAAACCCCCCTTAAAAAAACCTAAAACTACCCCCCTGAAGAGCTCCCTACCTTGTCTTCACCCAGCCGGGCAGAACTCTTCATCCGATCCGGGCGATGTCCAATCAAACGGCAGTGAAGTCGTCTTCCATCCGGGCGATGTCTTCAATCAAGCGGCAGTGAAGTCTTCTTCCATCCGGCGATGTCTTCAATCAAGCGGCAGTGAAGTCTTCTTCCATCCGGGCGATGTCTTCAATCAAGCGGCAGTGAAGTCTTCTTCCATCCGGCAATGTCTTCAAGCAAAGCGGCATCTTCAATCTTCTTTCTTCGCTCCTCCGCCGCGGAGCATCCATCCTGCACGAAGACTGAACTAGGAATGAGGTACCTTTAAATGATGTCATCCAAGATGGCGTCCGTCGAATTCAGATTGGCTGATAGGATTCTATCAGCCAATTGGAATTAAGGTAGAAAAATCTGATTGGCTGATTGAATCAGCCAATTAGATTCAAGTTCAATCCGATTGGCTGAACCAATCAAATTAGGGGGATTAAATTAGGGGTTAATATTTTTAAAATAGATGGCGGTGGTGTAAGGGGCTCACTTTAGGGGGTAGGTAAGATAGATGGCGGCGGGGTAGGGGCTCACTTTAGGGGGTAGGTAAGGTAGATGGCGGTGGTGTAAGGGGCTCACTTTAGGGGGTAGGTAAGGTAGATGACGGCGGGGTAGGGGCTCACTTTAGGGGGTATGTAATGTAGCTGGCGACGGTGTAGGGGGATCACATTAGGAGGTTATACTTTTATTGTAGATGGCGGCGGGGTCCGGGATCAGCGGTTTAGGGGTTAAATACTTTATTAGGGATTGCGGCGGGGGATCACGGTTGACAGGTAGATAGACATTGCGCATGCAGGTTTTATTTAGCAGGTAGTTTAGGGAGTTACAGGGCTCCAATAGACAGCCTAAGGCTTACTACGGCTGCATTTTGTGGCGAGGCGAAAATGGAGTAAGATTTCTCCATTTTTGCCACGTAAGTCCTTACGCTGTATATTGGATACCAAACTGCGCTGGTTTGGTATACCTGCCTATGGCCCAAAAAACTACAGGCGAAGGCAGAAATATACGGGCTTAACTTCTATGTTACGGCATATATGTGATACCAAACCAGCGCAAATTTCGGCGTCGCCGGCTTTTGCGGGCAACGCTGCATATCAGATCGGGCCCCACATGTGGAATTACACTCCAGTCCATTAGTAGGGCGCAAAAAGCACCCACACCAGAACTTTTTCCCTCCCAGAATCCGAAATTCAAATGTTTGCTTCCAAGATGGAGTGAGGTGAAATCTGAAGTTTGACAATTGAGCTAAGACCCAATTTCTCCCTCAAAGTGCCTTCTGGACAGAAGGGATACAGACTGCAACACAATTTCCCCCCTCAGAGTGCCTTCTGGACAGAGGGGATAAAGAAATGCCAGCAGGCAGAAATAAAAAAATAAAAATAATTGTATAAACAGGCTGCTTCATATAATGTACTCCTACTCAATATGGGATTACAAAACCATTTCAAATACCTTGTCCAAGGTCAATCCATAATTGTATGTCCATAAATATAATTCTGTCATGACCATAGGAAACATCTAGTGCAGAGTCTGCTGTGGGGGTTGCTGCTATGCTAGGTTATCCAAACCAATAAAGAAATTATCTAAAAACAAACAAAAAGTGCATTGCAACTCATGATTCAAGGGTAAAAACAAAATATTTTAAATATTGACACACACAGTCAATGTGCACTTACAAAACATTAAAACATGTATTTCATATCATTGTATGTATACGGTATGCTGAAGTCCCTAGTGCTGCCTTGTATCCTTCATTATGTTTCTTCTTTCAAGGCAGTACCGACTGCAGCTTGCCATATACGGTGAAATTAAATACATGTTTTAATCTTTTTCCCAGATTCTGGGAAAGTGGGAAGGATCAAAGGTCTGGTATGTGGGGTGTTTTTGACTCCTCCTAGTGGACAAGAGTGGAATCTCACATGTGATGTTTCATGGATTCTCACCATCATGAAATAAATGATAATCTTGAGTTGGCGGTAGCAATTAGCGTGCAGAAAATTAACCATTATAGTTTTTTATTTAAAATAAATGTAGCATTTTTTTTTTAAATAAAAAACAACTGCACTAGGCAGTTTTAGGGCTTTAAAGTTGGTGGGTGTGGGGTATTAGAGAAAAAAAAAAATGGCACTGAAAAGTGCCTAAACATTGCGGTCTATTGGAACTGTGTGTTCCTAGTAAATATATATGTATATGCTTATTTTTGGGTTAATATGTGTATATACCCATAACACATAAATATATATGCGATAAAGTGTGACCGCACCACCCTTTCTAGTTAGTATGCTCAGGCACGGGATAAAGTCCGGTCACAGACTATGTAATAATAATAAAACATCAAAAAATCCCAGCCACTGAGTCTTAGAATCAAGAAGTTTTTATTCTTCAACAAAGGATATGATCGAATTGATCTTTCACAAAATGTAATCGTACTCATAAGGTACCATCAGGTGTAGGTTCACTCAGATCCACACATACCCCATCCACCAAACACATCCGTATCCAACCCTTACCAGAAAAGAAAAAAACAAACATCAAAATAAACATCAGAAGAATAAATGAAAAAAGTGTATTATCACTCCCAGGGCGTCCCCAGGGAGTGAATTTTGACACCACCCACTAAGGACCTAATAGGACTGAGAACCATGAAGAGTGTCCACTGGATCCGTAACTCTGTAATATTATATGGACAAAAAGTGTCTCGTACTGTTGTGGAAACTCCTCAAACAAGAATGTCTCGTATGTTATAAAACTTCCAACTGTAACAATGTATATCTGTTTGAAACCATCAGCAATTATCTTCTTGCCACTATGTGAAGGTGGTCACAGGAAACATAACATGTTACAGTATTTGTAATCCATCACAGTGAATGCTGGTGACGACTATCGTGACAAATCTTGTAATAATAAGAGTATTATGGTTCAAATGTCCCTTAAACCTGACGTGCTACTGGCCATAAACTGTGTTGCGGGGAGCTGCAAACGTACTGTCGGCCCAAACACACACCCTCTTTACACTTCACTCACGGTAACGTGCACTATATCTTCATTGTAATGCCTTTATTGCAGAGGATACAATACATTCCACATTTTCCTTTTTACCAGAACTGCGAGTATCTCATACCCTCATGGCAGTTCATGGCCTTTAATGTGTTGTAAATAAAGCAGATGCTTAAACAGCCATGTTACCTCCTTCAGCATATGTGTGCATCTATCGGTAGTGCCGTGAGACTCTCTGTCTTCAGTGTGGTTCTATGGGCCCCCCCAGTGTAAGAATCTGGTCTCACCTCGTAATTACTGTGGCTCAGATAGCACGATATCCAGGTGTCTGTGGTGGCGTCTCCTCGTTCCATTAAAATAGAATCAAATGTAATCTTATTGGCTAATGGCATACACACCCCCACTCTAACGTCACATTCTACATACGTATTTGTGGAAATATGGCTTGGTTAAAAAACGAATGAATCTAAGACTCACGAATGGCTAGTGTACACTTCCGAGCAAGCGCTGAGCAATCTCCAAAATATCGAACTAACAATAATACGCCAATACACAGCATCTTGGTTGGCGGTAGCAATTAGCGTGCAGAAAATTAACCATTATAGTTTTTTATTTAAAATAAATGTAGCATTTTTTTTTAAATAAAAAACAACTGCACTAGGCAGTTTTAGTGCTTTAAAGTTGGTGGGTGTGGGGTATTAGAGAAAAAAAAAATGGCACTGAAAAGTGCCTAAACATTGCGGTCTATTGGAACTGTGTGTTCCTAGTAAATATATATGTATATGCTTATTTTTGGGTTAATATGTGTATATACCCATAACACATAAATATATATGTATATAAGCTTATACATATATATTTAAAAATGCTGCAATCTCTGCGTGACTTACACCCTTGGGATTACAAAGTAAAGGGCTAATATCTCTTGTGTGCAAGTGATATTTAGTGCTCCACTTATAATCTAGCCCTAAATGTTTTTATACTGAGGTTTTATATTTTATTTACAGATACACCAGAAACAAAAACACATTTAAGGGTTAATGACATTCTTGCACTTGTTTTAAGCAAATAATGATTTCTAAACTTTGGCTGGTATTGTCAGCCTGCTTTTCCAATTATCACAATCCTAAAAAACTTCTAAAGCTTAAAGTCTTTAGCTACCAAAAACAACACAAATTTGTTATCTGCATTGTTAATCTCCTGATTTAAAAATGTAAAAAACAAACGGCCAGATTACGAGTGGAACCCAAACGTTTGTGCGTAAACTATAAGGGGTTTATCACTGGTGTTTACGCTTGTCAGGCTTACCTCTGGTATTACAAGTTCAAATAAATGCAATCGCTTAAGCGCAATCGCGATTTAATCTAGAATGATAACTGCGTCCTCAAAGCTCTGGTTAACTGTTTTGCAAAACTAAAATGTTGCACAAAACACATAAAAAATACATTACAAAGAAATAATAGGGAGCGCCCTAGGTCAGAGTTGTATCTACAATCAACAAAAAAACTTTTGATGAAATGATCTAATAATAAAAACAGTACTGGTTAAATAATATTACAATAAAATAAAAATAAAAAGTCCATACAATCAAATTGTCAATGTTTGAGACATGTGTTATATATAATAAAATAAATTGTCTAAATGAACCAAAAATGGAAAGTCCAGAAAGAAGTGTAATATATCCAGACCCAGGAATCTCTCTGTGGAGGGATCAGTGGTCGAGAGCCCCAATTCAGCAATCTGCAGATAATAAGATGTCAATTGCACTCAATAATAGCACTCCTAAATGGTGCAAATGTAGCAGGCTGGAATCTCTCAGTCACCCAGCAGACTGGCCTCTCGTGGTTCACCAGCGACAAGAATGGAAAACTTCCAAAAGTTCCTCTCCAATGTAGAATAAGAGCAATAAATGGAATATAGCAAGTAATAAACATTAAAATGTGTATTTATTTAAAATAAGCCGTTTCTCAACTATAAAAAAGCTCTTTTATCAGGAGGAAGCCTGGTGAAACAGCTTTTTTATAGCTGAGAAACGCGTTGCTTATTTTAAATAAATACAAGTTTTAATTTACAGTATATTTATGAATATTTCTTAATATATATATATCAACATTTTTTATTTTCTACTTAAGAAGAATGTATATAAATAAATATATTTATAAAAGATTTTGGTGTCACTCCAACAATAAGCTTTGTTTTATTATAAATATGACAATATTAACATTTATAAATAATCTACCTATGGCATCCAATAAGCTTGTCATAATTAGGTAATTGTGTTTCAACAAGAACAGAATTCAGTGGATGCCTGAGCTAGACATTTCTTCCAAAAGCCATAAAAATATGTTTTATAAAAGAGTGCAAAAATAAGCTAAATAAACACAAAAAAATTAAATACTGTGCTTTATTTATATCGGAATTTCTAAAAACAAGATTTAAACATAACTAACAATTGCACTAATTACCAATGATAAATTAGGCGCACATACTAATTTGACTGGAGAAATTTATCACTAATTCGCCTGAACTCGCCTTTTGAAAAGATCAAATAAATACTACAATTTCTTTTATAAATTTGGGCATACAGATGCACTTCTCCAAAGGCACACTGAGGCGAATGCACAGGAAAATAAAGAGTGGAATTCTGTGATTGATAAATCTTGCTCTATGTGACGCGTGCAATTAACCTGTTCTCCAATGCCATAGAGATGCGTGTGTATGTTTCTCTAAGGGATTCAAACAGAGTCATTATCAGCATTGTCTGCATGTGGGTTCATTGGGTTATCAATTTAAGCTAATGTTTGTTATTGCATAAGTGTTTATTATTATTTTATGAACTTAAATTGACTGATTAGGTAACGACTAGGTAACAGTAATGTCTGCATTTTTTAGTGGAGTTGCTACTTAATGCCATCCAATATGGCAAGGGTAATTTCAGTTTAAAAAAAAACAGTTTTGTACTTCTAGTTAAAACTTTACAAATTGTTGTCTAGTGTCTATCAAGTACTTTTGGCTATGGAATTTGATCAACAAAAGGAATGGCCACGTAAATGTGTCATTAACTAAGTATTGCGAAAGTGGCAATATGGCAGCCCTATATAAGGTTAAAACTCACAGATCCTTGTAGGTTGCAACGCTGTTTTATGAATCTGAAGTAAGCCTGGCAAGGATCAACAAAAGCAATGGCCACGTAAATGTGTCATTAACTAAGTATTGAGAAAGTGGCAATACGGCAGCCCTATATAAGGTTCAAACTCACAGATCCTTGTAGGTTGCAACGTTGTTTTATTAATCTAAAGTAAGCCTGGCAAGGATCAACAAAAGCAATGGCCACGTAAATGTGCCATTAACTAAGTATTGAGAAAGTGGCAATATGGTAGCCCTATATAAGGTTCAAACTCACAGATTCTTGGAGGTTGCAATGTTGTTTTATGAATCTGAAGTAAGCCTGGCAAGGATCAACAAAAGCAATGGCCACGTAAATGTGTCATTAACTAAGTATTGCGAAAGTGGCAATATGGCAGCCCTATATAAGGTTAAAACTCACAGATCCTTGTAGGTTGCAACGCTGTTTTATGAATCTGAAGTAAGCCTGGCAAGGATCAACAAAAGCAATGGCCACGTAAATGTGTCATTAACTAAGTATTGAGAAAGTGGCAATACAGCAGCCCTATATAAGGTTCAAACTCACAGCCTCCTTGGCAAGGATTAAAGAACATATGAATTTCAGTTTTATTTGGTGTCAGGCAGTGCTATAGCCCTCTGGGAGACAGAATTCTTGCTGTTATCTGATCCCTTTGCCAGGATGTCAAGCTGTCAAGCTGACATAAGATACTCATAAGGGTCAAGTGTTCCTCTATCTCTACTTTAAAGATGTTGACAGTTCTCAAGTTGGTGTGAGAGGAGCATTGTAGTGTTCATCTGGATTATTGTTTATGGTACTTAAGAACTATACAATATCCATATAAAGAAACAATGAAGACCATCCAAGTACAAAAAGATGAGTGGGTGGGAATGTACAGGACATTCCCCAATTTCCCCCCAAAATGGAAAGTACATTGTTGATTGCTGCACTCAACCCCATTTTTTTAATTCCGCTCAAGCATCACCCAAGCATCAGCACAGTTTTACCTCAGTACCAGTGTTAAATGATGCTATGAAATGTTGGTAGCAATGTTTGTAGTTCTCTTTTTATACTGCAGGAAAATATGAAATAGTTATTCGTTCATTGCTGCAGGATAGTTATCACAGTCTGTTTAAACAGTAAGGAGTGGAACAGAACTGCAGCTCAATACTAAATGATAGTTTGTTACACAAGACTGTCTGAATCCTCCATTGCAAAAAAGGAATCCTTCAGTCTAGTGATATTAACTCATTTATATATCATATGGTTGAAATCTCATTCAGTAACGTACTGAACAAGGAAGTAAACATACTGACAATTATCACAGGCAGATATCATCAGGAAGCAAGGTAAAGTTCAGCTGAAAGTTAGTAGCAGATTAGGCAGCAAAACACTTTGGATGTGTGTACAGATTTCAGCAGGTATTAATGTAGGGGCAAGTGACAGACAGCAGACAAAGTAGTACAATACATTCAGATAGTCTAGGCTGGTAACAGAGTGGCAATGCGGTAGAAGTTTAGGGTACCTGAGTCCTTAGAGCAAGCTTGGTAAACTGTAGCGCTGTTCCGTTGCGGCTGTGACTGAGAGATGTTGCAAAGACCGGAACAGCTCCGGAAGTGACGTCACACTAGAAACAAGTCCTCTGCAAATGCTTGCAGACTGTGAGAGGAATTACGCTGAAGGTAGGAGCTGCGGTGAAATGAAAGCAGCAAGGTTAAAGTTATTTGAAACAAGGTACTTTACCCCACTGCAGAGAGGACATAGTTTAGAAGGTAGTCCTTTTAGAGTACTTGAAGAGGTTTTGGTTGTCAATGAAATTCCTTCTTCCAAGACAGGAATCATAAGAGAGTATAAGGCTTGTAATCCACACAGGTGCAGAGAAACTTCAATACTGAGCACAGAGTGGAAGGTGAGCAGCTGTCTTAAGGAAAGACCAATGAATCAGAAGATAGTGGGTGTAACCAGGAGTGAAAGGGAAATGTGCAAGGCAAAACCTGACAGGACCCCCTCCTCAAGGATGCTGTTCCACAGCGACAGGTCGAGGATGGTCAGGATGGCGGCGATGGTACAAGTACAAGAGACGTGGTGAGTTGAGATTAGAGAGAGGTTCCCAAGATTCTTCATCACTAGAATAGTTTTTCCACCTTTAACTAAGTATTGAGAAAGTGGCAATACGGCAGCCCTAAATAAGGTTCAAACTCACAGATCCTTGTAGGTTGCAATGTTGTTTTATGAATCTGAAGTAAGCCTGGCAAGGATCAACAAAAGCAATGGCCACGTAAATGTGCCATTAACTAAGTATTGAAAAAGTGGCAATATGGTAGCCCTATATAAGGTTCAAGCTCACAGATTCTTGGAGGTTGCAATGTTGTTTTATGAATCTGAAGTAAGCCTGGCAAGGATCAACAAAAGCAATGGCCACGTAAATGTGTCATTAACTAAGTATTGCGAAAGTGGCAATATGGCAGCCCTATATAAGGTTAAAACTCACAGATCCTTGTAGGTTGCAACGCTGTTTTATGAATCTGAAGTAAGCCTGGCAAGGATCAAAAATGTGTCATTAACTAAGTATTGAGAAAGTGGCAATACAGCAGCCCTATATAAGGTTCAAACTCACAGCCTCCTTGGCAAGGATTAAAGAACATATGAATTTCCGTTTTATTTGGTGTCAGGCAGTGCTATAGCCCTCTGGGAGACAGAATTCTTGCTGTTATCTGATCCCTTTGCCAGGATGTCAAGCTGTCAAGCTGACATAAGATACTCATAAGGGTCAAGTGTTCTTCTATCTCTACTTTAAAGATGTTGACAGTTCTCAAGTTGGTGTGAGAGGAGCATTGTAGTGTTCATCTGGATTATTGTTTATGGTACTTAAGAACTATACAATATCCATATAAAGAAACAATGAAGACCATCCAAGTACAAAAAGATGAGTGGGTGGGAATGTACAGGACATTCCCCAATTTCCCCCCAAAATGGAAAGTACATTGTTGATTGCTGCACTCAACCCCATTTTTTTAATTCCGCTCAAGCATCACCCAAGCATCAGCACAGTTTTACCTCAGTACCAGTGTTAAATGATGCTATGAAATGTTGGTAGCAATGTTTGTAGTTCTCTTTTTATACTGCAGGAAAATATGAAATAGTTATTCGTTCATTGCTGCAGGATAGTTATCACAGTCTGTTTAAACAGTAAGGAGTGGAACAGAACTGCAGCTCAATACTAAATGATAGTTTGTTACACAAGACTGTCTGAATCCTCCATTGCAAAAAAGGAATCCTTCAGTCTAGTGATATTAACTCATTTATATATCATATGGTTGAAATCTCATTCAGTAACGTACTGAACAAGGAAGTAAACATACTGACAATTATCACAGGCAGATATCATCAGGAAGCAAGGTAAAGTTCAGCTGAAAGTTAGTAGCAGATTAGGCAGCAAAACACTTTGGATGTGTGTACAGATTTCAGCAGGTATTAATGTAGTGGCAAGTGACAGACAGCAGACAAAGTAGTACAATACATTCAGATAGTCTAGGCTGGTAACAGAGTGGCAATGCGGTAGAAGTTTAGGGTACCTGAGTCCTTAGAGCAAGCTTGGTAAACTGTAGCGCTGTTCCGTTGCGGCTGTGACTGAGAGATGTTGCAAAGACCGGAACAGCTCTGGAAGTGACGTCACACTAGAAACAAGTCCTCCGCAAATGCTTGCAGACTGTGAGAGGAATTACGCTGAAGGTAGGAGCTGCGGTGAAATGAAAGCAGCAAGGTTAAAGTTATTTGAAACAAGGTACTTTACCCCACTGCAGAGAGGACATAGTTTAGAAGGTAGTCCTTTTAGAGTACTTGAAGAGGTTTTGGTTGTCAATGAAATTCCTTCTTCCAAGACAGGAATCATAAGAGAGTATAAGGCTTGTAATCCACACAGGTGCAGAGAAACTTCAATACTGAGCACAGAGTGGAAGGTGAGCAGCTGTCTTAAGGAAAGACCAATGAATCAGAAGATAGTGGGTGTAACCAGGAGTGAAAGGGAAATGTGCAAGGCAAAACCTGACAGGACCCCCTCCTCAAGGACGCTGTTCCACAGCGACAGGTCGAGGACGGTCAGGATGGCGGCGATGGTACAAGGACAAGAGACGTGGTGAGTTGAGATTAGAGAGAGGTTCCCAAGATTCTTCATCACTAGAATAGTTTTTCCACCTTACTAAGTACTGAAGAACACCCTTGGAAAACCTGGAGTCTAATATGGAGTCAACGTCGTATTCATCCTCAGCCAGAGGAAAATCAGTAGGAGGTAGGTAGAAGAACTTGATCATTCCTTGTGGGAACGTAAGGTTTCAACAAAGAGACATGAAAGGTGGGATGAATCTTTAGAGACAAAAGAGGAAAAAGGAATGCAGAGTCTTCAAAGTAGATGAAATGAAGTTTTTTATTAGGAGCAGGCTTATCGTCAGACACAGGTAAGCTCCTATCTTACGCGTTTCGCGCATGGGCACATGCGCTTCATCAGAGATCTGGGAAGGGTTAATCTGATAGCATTGGCATTGATGACCTTTTGAACAGGAAACGGTCCTATGAAGAGGCTGGCCATCTTCTTGGAAGGAATTTGTAACCTTAAGTTTTTTTTGGAGAGCCAGACTAAATCACCTTTTATCACCTTCGGTGTAATCAGGAGCTCTCCGTCTCCTAAGGTCGTAGTAGTGTTTTTGGGACATTAGAGCTTCAAGGATGTTCTCCTGAATGTTTTTGAAGTTCTCCTGAAGGGAATTGTGTATGTCATCGAGTAGAGGAGAATCTGAAGAAGTAACAGTTGAGAAAGTCAACTTGGGGTGATATGCATAGTTTGCAAAAAACGGTGTCATTTTGGTAGAGGAATTGGTTAAATTATTGTAAGCGAATTCTGCCATAGAAAGATAATTCATCCAATCGTTCTGCTGGTAGGAGCAATAACATCTTAGATAATGTTCGAGCCATTGGTTCAACCTCTCTGATTGTCCGTTAGTTTGGGGATGAAAAGCTGTGGTAAACCGATGTTCCATGTTTGTTATTTCACATAATTTGGTCCAAAATTTTGAGGTAAATTGTATACCTATGTCGGTTGTCAGGATGGAAGGAATCCCATGCAACTTGATGATGTTGTCAATGAAAAGATGAGCAGTTTCTGAGGATGTAGGGAGTTTATGGAATTGAAGGAAGTGAGCCATTTTAGTGAATAAATCAATGACTACGAGTATAGTTGTTTGTTTCTTTGATGGTTGTAAATCCACAATGAAATCCATTGAAACATGATGCCAAGGCTTGTTGGGGACTGGTAAAGGCATAAGTAAACCAAATGGTGGTTTCCGTTCAGGTTTACAAGTGATACAAGTCCTGCAGGTGGCAATATTTTCGGCTATAGTAGATTTCATGTGTGGCCACCAATAGGTACGAGAGACGAGTTCGTGTGTCCGTTGAAGACCTGGGTGACCAGCTAAGGGAATATCGTGGCAGGTCTGTATAATCTGTGTTCTCAAGGAAGCCGGTACAAAAATTTTCTCACCATGGTAATACATGCCATGAGACTTGAATAGGTTAGGTTCAGTTGGTTGGTTGCTCTTTACAGTAATTCCTGAGTTCTGTTAATATAGGGGTAGAGAGACCAATGAAACATTGAGGAGAGACAATGTCCTTTCTGGTGGGAATATGAGTTGGTCGTTCAGATAGACGGGATAAAGCATCGGCTTTAGTATTTTTATTAGCTTGTCTGTAAATAATAGTGAAGTTAAATCGGTCAAAATACAAGCTCCAACGAACCTGTCTAGCGGATAATATCTTGTTAGATTGTAAATACTGTAGATTCTTATGATCTGTGAAGATGTTAATTGGTAGAGTAGTGCCCTCAAGGAGATGTCTTCAGTGTTCAAGAGAGCGTCGGATGGCCAATAATTCCTTGTCTCCAATGGCATAATTCCGTTCGGCTGGTGTCATAAGTTTGGAGAAGTAGGAAATAGGATGGAGAGGATCGGTTAGGGATTTTTGTTGGGAGAGAACTGCTCCAATAGCAAAATCGGAAGAGTCAACTTCCAGAGTATATTGATACGAAGGATTGGGGAATTGGAGGATAGGTGCAGTTGTGAACCTAGACTTTAGGTAGTGGAAAGCATGTTTAGCTTCTGAACCCCAGGAGAAGGGAGTTGAAGATCCAGTTTAGCATAGAGTTTATGCACTCTGAGTCGTGCAAGGACCTGTCGGACGTGCCTCACATGATCTTCCATAGTTCTTGAATAAATGAGTATATCATCTAGATAAATAACAAGATATACATATAGGACATCACGGAATACATCATTTATGAAGTATTGAAAGGTGGCAGGGGCATTGCAAAGGCCAAACGGAATTACGAGATATTCAAACAGACCATACCTGGTCCTGAATGCCGTCAGCCACTCGTGGCCCTCTTTGATCCTGATGAGATTATATGCCCCTCTTAAATCAAGCTTAGTAAAAATTGTAGCATCTGAGAGCCTCTCAATCATCTCTGGTATTAAAGGCAGGGGATAACGGTTTTTGATGGTGCACTTATTAAGTTCACGATAATCAATGATAGGCCTGAGGCTAGAGTCCTTATTACGAACGAAGAAAAACCCAGCTCCAGCCAAGACAGGAATCATAAGAGAGTATAAGGCTTGTAATCCACACAGGTGCAGAGAAACTTCAATACTGAGCACAGAGTGGAAGGTGAGCAGCTGTCTTAAGGAAAGACCAACGAATCAGAAGACAGTGGGTGTAACCAGGAGTGAAAGGGAAATGTGCAAGGCAAAACCTGACAATAGTGTTATATGAGTTCATAAATAATGTAACTAGCAGTAGTTATAAAATATCCAGAGAGGTAAATAGTTAGAGAAAAAAATGTTAGTTACTACTCTGATTAGTATTATAGATAAAGAGCTTAGTGGTGTTTTTAAGGAAATCAAGTTTGTTAACATCAACAAATACACCATGCTTTGTGTATTTAATTGACATTGAATTAATAGATTTGATTATTCTTCCTGCTATAGAATAATATATCAGCCAAGTGTAAACATTTTTAAAACAAATTAATATCTGGTTTGTTGCAATTCATTTCAATGGCCAAACTCCATCCACTATTTCTCTTGTTAATTAGGACTTGTTACTTGAATGGACAAGACTACCCTCCCCAATGCATTGTTTTGTAGCCCTATATGTAAACTCCCTGCTGAGACCAAATAGGGCCAGATATGTAGCAGAGATATCCTTGAAAAGTCTGCAATGTGCATTTCCAGTTTGAAGAATGAAAAATCTCACACTTTTCAGAGCTAAATTACACAAACAAGTATACAGTTTGTTTTTCTATGCATAATGAAACATTTTATACTACAATCCCACTGGGGCCCATTTCTCAAATACCAGACAGACAAATATTCCGCTCCGTATTGCACCGAGTTATCTTTGCACAAGCAATTGTTTGTGCAGTCTCAACCCCTGCTCTCCCGCAAATCAATTGTGCATGAGCACGGCATGTAGGTTATTCCAGCTAGACTTCAAGGGTGGTAGGGAGATTAATGGGACATGAAACCCAAACATTTTCTCTTGTGAATTGGGCATAGCATACAATTTAAAAAAAGTTTCAAATTTGCTTCTATTATCCCATTTTATTCTTTGTTGAAGGAAATAATGCTGCCACCTAATTCTCTTGCAAATGTATAACATTCTTGCAAAACTGCTGGCATATAGTCCTCCAGACACATCCTTGTTTTTTAGCAAAGATATCAAGAGCAGAGTTCTTCCCCCACAAAAGATTTTGCCATTTGGGTGGGTAATATAAAGTAGTTGGGTGGAGGCAGTAAAATACTTTATAATAGTATAACTTGTCCTGCTATACAAAGCACAAATTAGATGCATAATTTAATATAAATGTACATAATTATAATTTATTACATAAAAGATGAAACATTTTAATATCAGTTAATTTTAGCTTAAAGTGACAGTCTACTTCAGAATTTCTGTTGTTTAAAAAAGATAGCTAATCCCTTTATTACCTATTACCCAGTTTTGCATAACCGACATGGATATATTAATATACTTTCTTTCATACAGGTGATGAGAGTCCATTATCCATTACTTTGGGAAATTACCCTTCCCAATCACTAGGAGGAAGCAAAGATTCCAAAACCCCAAGAGCTCTATAAAACCACTCCCATCTCTCTGTTACCTCAGCCTTGTCTTTGCCTCCACTGGAGGAGGTTTAAGAATAAAGATGTGCATTTGATTCTACATAGAGAGGGGTTTCAGTCTATGTTGAGGCCTGTTTTCCCCAGTAAAAATAGAAGAAAGAGAGAAGCGCAACACCGGATCTATGTGCAGAGGTTAAAAACAACTTTAATATAGCCCCTTAACAAAGGCAGCTACTCACAAGATTCACAGTAAAAACATGCAATTATATACACAAAAATATCAATTGAGCAGCAATTCCCACACGTCTGGTTTACCAGATAAAGTCTTCCCAAGTGTCCCACTGGGCTGTGAAGGATAATGTATCCTATACTTAACGTGTCTTGGTCTGGGAAAGTCGGTTAGTCTTACGTCCTTGATGGAGGTCTGATACCCTCAGCTTTACCACTCCTGTAGAGTTCTTTAAGAATGGAAGCCTCACTGGGACAGAATCCTCCAATATACTCGACGTACGTTTCATTCTGTATACGACAGAACTTTATCAAGAGTAAAAATGTCGGGCACCTGACTTGATTCTTATATCGAGAAGGCCCCGCCCATTGTCACTACAAAAAAGTTTAAATAATTTTAATTTAGAGAGGTATGGTTTCTAAAACCAATTATTGTACAATGTTCTGACCTGAATATAAAACAAATATATATCACAAAGTTTGTATATAAACAAATGATCACATGAACCTAAAAGTACAATTTAAAAATTATAAACTAAAAATTAAAAATGCACTCCAAAATCATTAGTTATACCAGTAACATCTATTTAGATTAAGAAAGCTTGAAAATCTAAATCTATATTGAGAATTTTGTGATGTAAACAATCCAGTGTTTTAATCCAAAAGGTCTCCTTTTGTCTTAGTTTCAATAACCTATTTGAGTCCCACTGGTTCAGGTCTACCCGTTCTATGTTTAAAATTAGATGACACACTATGTGTTTCTAGACCTATTTTAATATTATTGTAATGTTCCCTAGTTCTATATTTAATTTTCTCTTAGTACTACCTCCATAGATAAAATTACATGAGCATGTTAATTGACAAACCACTTATGTAGTAGTAGTAGCATGTGCATCTATTTTTACATTTATATGTTTTGGTTGCATCAGAATTTTTAAACTCATTATGGTTCTTACTGGTATGGGGGCACATTATGCAATTTGTCACTTTGCATCTATACAAACAAGGAGAGGCCCCCACCATTGGATAGGATGATTGTTTGCTAAATTCCTTAGCTTCGTAGGTGCTATGAAGTTATTTTATGTCTTTATTCTTTCTAAATCTAATGTCAGGCTGAGGACCTAAGTTATTTCTCAATATAGGATCCAATAAAAGTAACTGCCATTGTTTCTTTAAGATTTCCCTGATTCGGTAATGATTATTATTATATTTTGTAACAAATTTTGGTGTATTTGTATATTTAAGGGAGTTCCTACTTACATTGGTTTTGTTAATTAGATCTGATCTTTCAATATTGTCTACTCTTACTCTCAAGTGATGAGATTTTCACTATATCCTTTCTCCTTAAAATTTGTGGTCAAAATGTGTGCCTCCCTTTCATAATCCTCACTTTTCATAGTGTTCTGTTTTATTCGTTGGTACTTTGAGACTGCCCTTTTCCATTGTGTCAGGATGCTACTATGTGCATTTAGTAGTCCATTTCTGTCAGTTGGTTTTCTAAAGTTTCTGACAGCTATGGTGTTATATTCCTTATTATGAAACAACGTTAGACCTAAAACAACAATTGCCGTATTTGAACTATTGTGTGTGAATGTAAGATTGTAATAATTTTCATTCATGTGTTTTAGCAGGCCATTGATGCCTGTAGTCTCTCCCTGCCAGATAATGATAATATGGTCAATATAACGATAATATTTTATAATGTGTATGCCATGGGGATTATTGGCCCAGATGTAATTGTCTTCAAACTGTGACATATATAAATTTGCATATGAAGGGGGCGGAAGTAGTTCCCATGGCAGTACCCTTATAAAATACATCTTCAAACAGAAAATAATTGTGATTCAAAATAAATTGCATTGAGTCGATTAAAAATTCAATTTGTGCCACTGGAAGTTTACTTTTTTGGCATGCCTATTGTACCCTTATCGGTCCTCTATCATGTGGGATACTAGTATAGAGGGCCGAAACATCACAAGTGACACAAATGTAGTCCATCTTCCATTCCATACCCTCAAATTTGTTAACTACATCTATGGTGTCTTTAAGATATGATTTGGTTTGGGTCACCAGAGGTTGTAAGAAGTGATCTGTATACTTTGAGAGATTGTCACAAAGACAACCAATCCCAGAGATTATTGGCCTACCTGGTGGCCTTTGGGTATCCTTGTGGGCTTTGGGCTTATGATAGAAACAAGCAATTTTGGAGTAAGTTTTATAAATGTAATTGAATTAATTTATATTTAAAATGCCTCCCTCTTTCACCTCTACTAACAGATCCCAATGTTCTTTTTAAACTTAGAAGTTGGATTGAAGATTAAAGGCTGGTATGTTGTTTTATCTCTGAGTAGATTGTATGCCTCTTTGAGGTATGCTTGCTTATCCTACACCACAATTCCACCCCCCTTGTATGAGCTATAAATTGAAAAATATATAAAATATATGTAAAATAGATAAAAACAGTACAATGGGTAAAGAACAATACAATAAGATCGTAGAAAATGTATGGACCACATTACTGATATACTTCAAATAGTCCCAGAGAAAGGTCTGTGATAGAAGTCTATGATAAATCTGTGTCGAATCCTAAAGTGATGTGCCAAAAGTAGATGAATTCACTGTGCAAAAAAATATAAAAAACTTCAAAAATTATGCCTTAAAACTGGTGAAGAAAGTGCAAAAAGTGAAAAATTAAGATGAAAAGATAAAAACAAAATTGGGTTAAGATTACCCAAAAAGTGCAAAAAATGCAAAGGATTGCACAAATGCAAAAGTACAAAAGTATAAAAATATAAAATTACAAAAGTGTAAACATGTAAAAAATGTTTTATATTATAATTCCAGAAGTGGATGATAGGGAATCCTACTAGAGGATGTTGATTTTCTCAAAGAAGATCCTCCTGTTTGATAATTCTGAAACCTAAAAAATAGAAAGTGACAATGTTGCAATAACGCTAAGGACTATATAAAAATCAAGAAATAGTCTTACCATATACTGTTAACGCATTTCAGCCCTAACCTGGGCATTTCTCAAGACTAAATATGGTGTGTAATGGTAGCCTATTTATATCTTATACTAACCAATGTTTTTTTTTATTAATTTTGGTGCCAAAATGATTGCTTGACCTTCTATGGTAATGTATTTCCTGTTAGGTGACCCTTGTGTTTCCTGTCACGTGACCCTTGTGTTTACACCGGAAGTGGCCCTTTCACTATTAGTCTATCAAATGTGTTTAATCGGTTGGCTTATTACGCCTTTCCTTTAAATCATTCTGATCATTGCCAATGTGTATGTACTGTTTATATATAAAAAGGGGTAAAAATATATTGATGTTAAAAAATATATTAATGTTAAAAAATATATATAATGTTAAAAAATATATAATATAATAATGATCGATCCTTATATAATATGTTGTATATTATTTTCATTGTTTATGCCAGCTTGGGTGGAAATGACATGTGTTCCAGTTGTGTCACTTCCGGTTTAAACCTATTTGCCTACAGATGATCTCAATAGGATAAATAATGTTTGAATTCTATATGAATCCCATCTGTATATTTATCCTTTCATCTGACTCCCAAAATTGTAATATCAAGAGTATGTATTCTTGATATTACCACACTTCTTTCATTCAATGTCAGCGGAAGTGACATCCACTGTAATTACGTCACTTCCATCCTGGTCTCAAGGGAAATCATGTGATCGGAAGTGGCACATGACGTTAATAGCGTTGCTTCCCTCTATATCTCATATGGCCACATTGTACATTAAGACATAAAATTTCCTTTATGTGGGATGTGGGCGTAAAACTTCAAATAGGTAGGGAGGGGTTTAAACCAGAATCATATATGTGGATGGGCAAACAGGTAAACAAAAGCTCCAAATGGAGACTTAAAAGTTTAGGTTAGTATAAATCATAGTATAATGTTGTGTGTAGAATAAGGAGGATTACAACAAAGAATGCAACAGGATATTGTCTGATACACAAACCTACTAAATTAAAAGAAATTTAAGTATATTGGGATGAAGTATCCCATCACCCCGGTTTTCCACTATCTCCCCAAGATACACAAATCTCTATCAAATCCACCAGGGGGACCCATTATCTCAGGCATTGGCTCCTTATCTATTAACTTATCAGAATACATCGATAAGAATCTCCAAAAATATGTGATGTAACTTCTGTCTTATTTAAAAGACTCCACCCAGGTCTTAAGCATCTTAGAAGATTTAGAGTGGAAAGATAATTATATAATGGCCTCATGCAATGTAACATCTCTGTATACGTCCATACCCCATGAGGGAGGTTTAGAAGCTGTCCATTTTTTCCTAAACAAAGATCCAAATGTACCTAAACAACAAAAGGAATTTTATTTTAGATAGTATATAGTATATATTAACCCACAATTATTTTAACTATAACGGGAAATATTATAGACAGATTTGTGAAACTGCTATGGGGACCAGATTCGCACCAAGCTATGTGAATCTTTATATGGGCAGATGGGAACTCATTTTTTTGTGATTCCTGCCCAGTGAGCGCGGACCTGGTCTTATACCATAGATATATTGACAATAGACTTGAGGAAAAGGGGAAAAGAAGGGAGCAAATCCAGACAGGTAGCCAGTGCAAAAGGTTTATTCTTCTGTTAGGTAATGTTAACAAGGGTAGCTTGAACTAGCTAACATGTTTCGTGCATGTCTCATGCGCTTCTTCAGAGATAGTTCCCTGGGTGCCACAGGTGAGCTTAAGTAGTATTTTTCAGCCTATTGGAAACGTAGGTTAGTCCAGATGACAGGTGGAACAATTAAGCTCAGTTGTTGCATCCAAAAGTACTATTTATCTGGTATGACATTTTCTGGCACATAAAGAGTTTTTTTAAACTTTAGTAACGGTATTTTTTCTCTTTTTTTTAGTGAATACAATCTGATATAGACATAGTATATAAAAATATGTTTTAACAAAAAATATAAACATTAACAAAAATATAAACATTAATAAAGATTAGAATTGTCTTAAAATGACACAGATTCGTATGCTTATTTGTTTAGGTATAAAAACTCCAATGTTCCTGAGTATTTAAGCATTCCAAAAGGAATATTTTGTTTGATTATGTCTCTTTTCTCAGATGTTTTTGTAATATGCAGAAAGTACTAGAGGGTTATGCACAATGAGTTTTTGTAGATGTAATTAATATTATATAAGTTACAACTTTCCCATTTATGTGGATTTATGCTTCTTTGTACATTCCTATGTATTCTAGTATTTTGTAATAAGAGAGAGGGTATGAGATGGGAGGGCAATTTGTGGATGACAGTAATAGATGTTCCTTCACTGTTTTGCATGATGTTGTAGGGTACTGAGCTTCAAAGTGAGGCTATTGTACTAATTAAGATCGAAAGGTTATGTTACTGATTCTCAATTATCAGAAAAATATGAATGTTATGAACATAAGGAGTTCTTATTTTAAGTTTAATTGGTGTTGTTATTATATTCAATTGGTGTTGTTTTAAGGTCTGAGTTAATGTTCAGCTTAGGTTTTGGAAAGTCTTATTTAGTACTTTACATTGGCTTTTCTAATTTCTTTACTCTATAAATAGGTTTACATCGTATCTTCTATTTATCCCTGTGGGTGTTCTTGTTGCCAAAGTAAAAATCCAGTAGACTTCTCTCTTTTGAAGTGTTTTAATCCTGTCTCCTCCTTGTGGATCTTTACTTATGTGTTCTATTCCTTGAAAGGAAAAATTTCTGATGGGATTGGTATGTGTGTGGAAATGTCTTGCTACTGGTGTTTTTGGTGTACTATCTTCTTTTGATATTAGATGTTCTCTTACCCTATCTTTTAGAGGGCGAGTGGTGATACCTACATATTGGAAGCCACATTCTTTACATGTTATCAAGTAAATGATGAACGTAGAGGTACAATTGATCCTATTTTTAATATGATATATGTCTCCTGTTTGTGTTGAGGTGAAAGTTGAGCTGGGATTAGTGTAGTCGCAGCTTTTACAGCGGATGTGTCCGCACCGAAAAAAGCCTGCTGAGGGAGTGAGCCAATTGGTGCGGGGGTCAATTTTCTTGTTGAATTTTTTCTTTACTATATCACCTATATTGGTGGCCTTCTTAGCGGTGAATTTGACTGTATTGTCCATCTTATGTTTGAGTATTATGTCTCCATTAAGAACTGATAAGTACTTTTTAATGATTCTACAAATTTGGTAAAATTGGCCACTATATTTTGTGGTAAAATATATTGGATCTTCATCATTTGTTGTGTTCAGTCGTGTTGACATTTGATTAGGTAACATGGGATGTGTGTTCAATTTGCATCTTTGTTGTGTGTTCCTCTCTATGTTGTTCAGTAATGTTTTTCTATCCATTTTAGCTACATTCGTCATGATAATCTTAAGTGATGACTTGTGGTAGCCTCTTTCTATTAATTTGTCTATTAAAATGTTAGCTTCTCTGTAATAGGTTTGTAGTGTGGAACAGTTTCTGCGTAATCGGAGAAACTGTCCTTTAGGTATGCCCTTACGCATGTGAGGTGCGTGGCAGGAATCTGCTCTGAGAATAGTGTTTCTCACTAGGGGTTTATTATAGTTTGAGATGAGAATGTTATTGTCCTCATCGTAATAAAGATGTAGATCCAGATATTCCATCTCTTTGTCATGTGCTTTGTATGTGAAAATTAAGTTGAGATTGTTTTTGTTCAAGTATTGGATGTAGTCTGGGATGGTTGTATTTTCCTGGTCATCATAGATTAGGATCAAATCATCGATATACCTGCCATATGTGATGATGTTCTTGTTGAGGTGACAATTACCTCCAAAGATGTGGCAGGCTTCAAAGTAACCCATATACAAGTTTGCATATGTGGGGGCAAACTTTGCCCCCATGGCCATGACGCATCTCTGGAGGTAATAGGTTCCCTCAAATACAAAGAAGTTATGTGTAAGAAGGAACTGTGTCACTTCCAACAAAAAGTGTATGAAGCAGGGGCCCATGCATTCAGTATGCTAAGGAATTATTTGAGGATGTGAATGTAAACCTTTAAGTGACATAGCCGCACGTAGATATTACTACATTTAGCTAACCTTGCAACTAAATATTATGTAACACTAGACATAAGCTAGATTGAGCGCCCCTAGAGTTAATAACGGAGTGCCCTTTGTAATTTCAGGCCACACGCGAGGTTGCATGAGACAGCCCCCTGGATATTGGTGTGGCCCTCCCCAAGAGACACATATTCGCTAGATGTATGTGAGAATGCATCTGTGGCATACACATTTTAACTGAAAGGTCTGTCTGGTGGTGGGAAGACCACTACCGGGCCTAGGTCCGCCCCCCACACATCTGTATGGCAGGGGATAAGTAATCTGTCCCTCATACTCCTTTTTAGCAGAGTGAAGTAGTCTCTGCTCTGTCCGCATAGCCTAGGCCTAAGTTTATATTTAAAGAAGTGTAAAGATGGCTTACCGGATCTTAATACCGATAGTTACAGTATACCTGATCTTACACATCTTAACACCAGAGGTTAGCATATCTTCTCAATGTTCAATATAACTTGTACCCTATATGTCTACACACTACAGCTTGTGGACCAAGACAGTGCTGGGCATAATTTAGGTAGATACAGGTGCGACAAACACTGACGTTAATAATGTGAGAGCTTCTTACTTATGTTGCTTTGTGTTGGCCACCATAACAGTAAAGGGAGCGACTCTACTGTTGCTTATTTCAGTACTAAGACCAATCCACAACCACTTATATTGGATCAATTTGTATTAGTGTATTTCTTACAGATTACACCTGTCATTATGGTATATAATGTTACATCTAATTTTTTATCGTAGAAGTTTAGTTGAGATCAGTTTGAGTCTGCAGTTATTCCTGACCTCTTATATGGTGTTTTTGCAATAATAATATGTCCTCAACTATGATCTAGAATTCAGATCCCTTGAGTGGATCTCTGTTCCATTGAGGACGCTACGCAAATTATTAAATAAATGAGGTGAATTGTTGTAGGGTAACCTTTTGAACTGAATAGGTGAGATGTAATCCCCTAGTCAATAGTGATATCTGATTGCTTTAGCATATCTGTATTTGTGTTGTTGCCCTTCAACTTGTAACTGTCTTGTGTATGTTTGCATTGCCTCAATAAAAATATTAATACAAAAAAAAAAAAAAAAGTGTATGAAGCTATTAGGAAAATCTGTGAATCTCTCAAGCATGTATTTTAGTGCTTTGAGTCCCTCGTCATGGGTAATACTCGAATAGAGGGAGGCGACATCTATAGTCAGCCATTTGTAGTTTTTTCGCCATTTTAGATTCTCTATTCTATTGATTAGGTGTGTGCTGTCTCTGATATAACCCGGTAGAGATTTTACTATGGGTTGCAGTACATTGTCTAACCAGTCTCCCAGCCTTTCGCATAGGGAACCCCTGCTGGCCACTATGGGCCTCCCTGGTGGTTTTGTTAAGGTTTTGTGAATTTTGGGTACTATGCAAAAGGCTGGGACAGTGGGATATTCTACCAGGTAGTGTTGTGCCTGGGTAGGTTTCATTAGGCCTTTCTCACAAGCTGTATCTAATAGATCCCTCAATTCATTCCTAAATTTGAGTGTAGGATTAAAAGTTAATTTGAGGTATGTTTTGGGGTCTGTTAGTTGGGAGAGAACTTCGGCTCTATAGTCAGTTTTGTTCATAATAACTATTGCACCTCCCTTATCCGCCGAGGTGATGACTATATTTGGGTTGGTTCGTAGTGTTTGTAGAGAATCTCTTTCTTCTATAGTGAGGTTATCTTTGAATGTGTGTATGTTGTCATGAATGGTATTGTGTAATCTAGTGATATCCTGTTCCACTAGATTTTGAAACATTTCAATTGTGTCACTTCTACTATTCACTGAGTAGAAATAAGATTTAATTTTGGCAGTAGTATTAAATGTTGGTATAGGATTTTTTTCACTTTGGTGTCTAAGTGTACAAGCTTGAAGCATGATAAGATCATTTAAATCACATAGTTCTGTGAAATTTAAGCCTATGTTGGACTTAGAGTGAATCTTTGTGTGCCCTTCTGGAGAATGTATGGAATGTGTATCAATACTGTCTTCTATATTCTGTGTGATTGGTGTGAGTGAGTCTAGGTGGGAACTAGTGTCAGGGTTAGTACTTAGGCTGGTGTCATTCTGATTTTGTGTGGTATAGTGTTTTTTTAACGTGATTTTTCTTACTAGTGCATTTAGATCTAGAATGGTGGTGAAGAGATCAAAGTTGGTATTGGGTGCAAAGGACAGGCCTTTATTAAGAAGTTGTGTTTGGTGGTGTGTAACTGTCAATTCAGACAAATTGATTACTGCTTCTTTGTGAGTTTTTTTGATGTGGCTGGGATACCTGGAGGGTAGTTCCTTTTTTGGAGTGCTACTAGTGATAGGTGTGTTTACTAAGGCTGTGAGTGGTGTTCTGCCTTGTGATGTAGTTGGATTTTCAGACTCATCACTAGATCTATTAGTGTGTGTGGCATTATCTTCTCTAGTGGGGGTGTCATATGATGTGTCAGTCTCAATGCTTGAGAAAGTTGCTCTTTTAGCTTTTGGAGTGTGATAGGAACTATTCTTTCTTTTATTACCTTTACCTTGTTTGTGAGTATTTGATCTGTGTGGTCTATTTTTCTGCCATGAGTATACTATAGTTGTTGCATGGTGTCATCAAGCTGTTTCTTATAATCTTTGAATTTTTGTGTTTCTGAGAATCTAATTAGTTTGTTATCTAATCCCTCTATTTCTGTTAATAAGAGATCTCTCTCTTGTTTTTTATGTTTCAATAGTTGTTGCATCAGAATTATGGAACAGTTGGTAAGATTGTTATTCCACTCTTCCATAAATTCTGGAATATTAACTGCAAAAGTGGGATATTTCTTCATTCTGAGTCTCCTAGGAACCTTTCTCTCTTTGATGTACAGTTCTAAAAATTTGATGTCCCACCATAGGTTGGACTCCTTATATTTTTTGTTTTCTAAAGTAGAAAAGATTGTAACTAAGTCATTTTCTGATACTTCATCCCCAGTGTTGGAGCTACCCTTGAGTGCTAAATTCATTATGTGCTTTCTTCTATCTTGGTCTAATACCCCAGTGGGGTTGTTACCTTCAGCCATGATGAAATTAGTGTAATAAGTTGAGATGTATAGTAGATCACTGTTTGTTTAAAAGTAGGACTAAACAGATGAATATCACTCAGGTTTGAAAGTAGAAATGTGGTCTTATTGACCTGTTTTAGTGTTTATATAACTCTATATATGTGGGAAATATAGGCAATGAAATTTGATAACACTCAAAATTGGAGAACAAATTTCCCATATACAAATAAATTAATCTTGCTGTAGTATCAAAAAGATAATATAATGATATAGAAGTTTGTTCCGCTGTAATACCCACAGGGGATAGTGATTTAGTTCTGTGGAATTGATATAAGAATAAATGCTTTTTGGGGAAACAATAGTTAATGCACTCCCTTCTTAGTTAGATTGTGTATTTCTCTATATAGGTACTGTAAGGGCTCTACTGAAACAGTTGTATGTTTCTTAAGTTATTAAGTTGTGTACTAGTTCCCTTATATTAGCTTTTCTTTTAGTATATTTTTAAGCTATTGTGGTCAAGTTGTTTTTAAGATGGATGTTGAATTAATGCATACACTTATAAATTTTACTCTTATGCAATTCTATTAGGGTGAACAACAGCCTAAAAGAAAAAAAGGATGGTTAGTGAGCTAGTTGAGTCTCTGTAGTGGTGGCCTCATGAGAAGGCAGGAAAGTGCTTTCTTTGTTTTTTTTTGTAAAAGTCTCTTCTAATTAGAAAAAGCCACTGTATGGGGACCAGATTCACACCAAGCTATGTGAATCTTTATATGGGCAGATGGGAACTCATTTTTTGTGATTCCTGCCCAGTGAGCGCGGACCTGGTCTTATACCATAGATATATTGACAATAACCTCATAAGTTGGAGGGGTCAATAGATGATCTGAAGTACTATAGAAGTTATGAATAATAATACTCATAACTTGAAATTCACATATGAATACAGTAAAAATACGATCAATTTTCTAGATCTTAAAATTGAAGCCAACAATGGCAGTTTAGAGACATCCACTCTCTTTAAGGAAGTGGATTGTAATAACTATATCCGCCAAAATAGTTGTCATCATCAAAATTTGAAGTCCAACATACCGAATGGTCAACTCTAAAGAATCAAAAAGAACTGTTCAAATCCCAGTAAAAGGGAAGAACAAGCTATAGCTATTAAAAACAGATTCTGAGAGAGAAGCTACCAAGGAGAAATACTGGACAATAACACAGAAGAAGTTAGAAACATTGAACGTAAGAAACTTTTAACTTACAAGGATAAGACTAATATAAACCCCAAAGATTTGATGCTAACAATACCTTTAATAACAGAATATAGTGAGAATAGATCCCTAATTGAAAAAATCATAAGGAAACACTGGCCATTACTTAACAACGATGACATTATAGGAGAGAGACTATCTTTACAACCATGATTTTTTTACAGGAAGACAAATAATCTCAAAAACACATTGTCACCTAGTATTCCAAGACTAATGAAACAATGAACTAATTACATATATGGTAGAAAGATCAAAGGTTTCTTTCCTTGCCCAAGCTGTAAAGCTTGCAAAAATGGCATAAAAACAAAAGATTTTATTTCTCATAATACAAAATTAAAATATGAAATAAAGGACCTAATAAGATGTCAAAATAGAGGGGTAATTTTTTTTATTCAATGCAGTTGTGGCCTACAATATGTTGGTCAGACCTCTAGACCATTAAAAGATAGGATTAGAGAACATCTCACACAGATCAAAAATAAAAATACTGAAACCGCCTTATATAACCACTTCACCATCAAACATCAAGGTAATAGCAATGATTTCAGATATATAGGCATCCAAAAAGTCACCCAAATTGGAGAGGAAGAGACTTTGAAAAAAGTTATTAATTACCGAATCCAAATGGATTTTCACTTTAGACTGCTTATACCCGAAAGGTTTAAACAACATGGAAGATCTGACACACCTCTGCTAGGTTTCATAAGTTATATTGTTTACCTACCTCTATTATTGAACTGTGGGAACCTGTCCCAAAATTAGATGGGGCCATTTCCATTTTGGCCAAGCGTACTATTATACTTTTGGAAGACAGCACTTCTTTTAAGGACCCTTTAGATAGGAAGTTGGAATACTTTTTTAGAAGTGCCTTTCTCCAAGCAGGGTATTTGTTTAGGCCTGCTATATCTTGTGCTGCTGTAGCTGCTTTTTCTTCTTACTGGTTGTCTATTCTTTAAGAGCAGTGTTCTAATGATCCTGCTAGTGAAGATCTTTTGGGTGGTACTCAAGAGTGCTAACTTCTTTATTTGTGATGCTGTATTTGACAGGGAAAGAAATTGAATGGTTCTGATTCTGATTCTATCTTTTCTACTGTTACTGGAGGTAAATGGGCTTTTCTTCCACGAGACAAGTTCAAGGGGAAATCTAAAGCCTGCAATAGTTTTTGTTACTTTCATAAGAACAAGGAACAGAAAGTTGATTCCTCAAAGAAACAAAGCACTTATGGCCCAGTTTGGAGGCCTAGTGCTAATTGGAACAGATCCAAGCAAGCCAAAAAATCCACACCTATTTCCAAGTCTGCATGAAGGTGCAGCCCTAAATCCAGTGGCTTGGTAGGGGCCAGGTTATGCCCACATTCCTGGGTTCTGAATATACTTTTCCAGGGTTATGGAATAGAATTCAGAACAAGGCCTTCCAGGGGAAGGTTTTTTTTCTGCACAATGCTCCAAGGAATCCCTTAAAGGCCCAAGCCTTTCTTCAGTCTGTTTTAGATCTAAAACTATGGGAGTTATGTTGCAGGAACATGGGGATGGGATTTTATTTAAATCTTTTCATTGATCCAAAGAAGGAAGGTACTTTCAGAACAGTTCTTGTTTATGTCCTCAATAGATTTAAAGGTTGCTTATCTTCATGTTCCAATCCACAGGGAACATAACAAGTTGCGAAGGTTTGCTTCTCTAGACAAGCATTTTCAGTTTTTTACTTTACCATTTGGTCTAGCTACAGTTCCAAGAATTTCCACAAATGTATTGTCTGTAATCAGATCTCAGGGTATTGCATTGTTTCCTTACCTGGATGCTATCATGGTTCAAGCTCCATCTTTTCATTTAGCAGAATCTCACACCAACAGACTGTTGTTGTTTCTTCAACAGCATGGTTGGAAGATCAATTTTCAAAAGAGTTATTTGGTGTCTCAGACAAGGGTTACTTTTCTGGGGTTTTAAATAGATTCAGTCTTCATGAGTCTTTCACTAACAAATCAGAGAAGCCAAAAACTGGTGTCAGTCTGTCTGAACTTTAGTCCCTCTGTAGCTCTTTGTATGGAAGTACTGGGTCTCATGGTTGCAGCTTCAGATGCAATTCCATTTGCTTGATTTCACATGAGAGCTCTTCAGCTTTGCTATCTTCATCAGTGATGCAGGGACCATACTCAGCTTTTACAAAATATGTTTATGGATCACAGTACAAGTTAGTATCTGACTTGGTGGCTGGATCATCAGCTCATTTTTCAGGGAACTTCTTTTACTCATCATACCTTTACTTTGATCACTATAGATGCATGTCTTTCAGGTTGGGGAGCTGTTTGGGGTCTCTGAAAGCACAAGGGGTTTGGGCCCCTTGGGAGGAGAAGTTGCCAATAAATGTTCTAGACCTCTGTGCTATTTTCAGGGCTTTTCAGACTTGGCCCTCAGTTGAAAATGTAAACAAAAAATGTCACAGCAGTAGCGTATGTCCATCATCATGGCTAGTTCCCTAGCCATGAAGGAATTGTCTCAAATTCTTTCATGGGCAGAAATCAATTCCTTTCTGGTCTCTGCAGGTTATATTCCAGAAGTGAACTACTGGGAAGCAGATTTTCTCAGTCGTCAGTCTCTGCAACCAGGGGAATGTTCTCTTCACCAGAATGTGTTCAATCAGATTGTGGATCTTCAGGGTCTCCTAGAGATAGATCTGATGGATTATCCTTGAACAAAGCTTCCCAGGTACTTTGCAAGGTCCAGGGACCCTCCGACAGAGTTTGTGGATACTCTAGTAACTCATTGGTCATTTCACCTCACTTATCTATTTCCTCCTCTGGTACTTCTTCCGAAAGTGATTTACAAGATAAGCCTAGATACATTTTCAGTAATACTGATAGCTCCAGCTTGGTCTCACAGGATCTGGTATGCAGATCTGGTTCAGATGTCCAGTTGCCCTCCTTGGCCACTACCTCTGCATCCAGACCTTCTGTCTCAAGGTCCATTTTTCCATCTGGATTTCAAATTTCTAAGCTTGATGGCATGGAGGATGGTTAGTTCTTAAGCATAGGGGTTTCTCAGATCCTGTGATTGAAACTCTAATCCAGGCTCATAAACATCTGACTAGAAGGATTTACCATAAGGTCAGGGAAGCTTTTATTTCTTGGTGTATAGATCATGGCTTTTCCTCGCATTCTTTTAGAATTCCTAGAATTTTGCGTTTTTTACAGGATGGTTTGGATAAGAGCCTATCTGCAAGCTCTTTAAATGGGCAGATTTCTGCTCTTTCTGTGTTGTTTCATAGGAAGATTGCTAACCTTCCAGACATTCATGGTTTTGTTCAAGCTTTGACACGATTTTAAGCCTATGATCAAGCCAATTTCTCATCCCTGAATACTTAACTTGATGTTACAGGTTTTGCAGGCACCTCCTTTTGAGCCTATGCTTAAAGTGGACATTAAACTTCTTTCTTAGAAAGTTTTGTTACTTTTAGCTATCTATTCTGCTAGAAGAGCTTCTGAATTGGCTGCTCTTTCTTGTGACCCTCCTTATCTTATCTTTCATCAGCATAAGGCATTCTTAAGAACTAAGTTTGATTTTTTGCCTAAAGCTGTGTCTTCAGACAATATCAGTAAGGAAACCATTGTCCCTTCTACTTCTTCTGTCCTTCAGGCAGTTGTCTCAGCTTGATTTATTTTTGCCTGGTTGTTTAAATTTTAAGTGAATTAAAAAAAATTGCCCTTTTGGAGATTTTGTGGGGTTGTGGATATAGTTTTTCGGGGAAAAAAGATGTTTCTACATACCACTCTTTATGTCCAGAAGTAATAGATCATGGACTCCCACCACCTGTATGAAAGAAAACATAATTTGTGCATACCTAATAAATTTATTAGTTTTTTTTCTTAAAGGGACTCTAAACCCAATTCTTTTCTTTCATGATTCAGATAGAGCATTCAATTTTATGTTAAAATATTTTTTATTGTCACTATGCAAAATACATTCCATCACAAATTAATAAACAGTCATATATCGGTACATCATAAAATCAGTAGGTGTTACATCAATATAGCAATTGTACATCTCCCTTTTTCTGCATCAACTTTTACCATCGACTGTAGATTGAGATTATAGTCCCCAGTGTCCATCCAATGTTATATAATCTCTCATCAAGGAATTTTAATACTAGTATCGGAGATCAGTCTTCATCTGTTACACCCTACAACGTGACTGTTAACATAGATTCTTTGCATATTATTTTTCATAGAGAAAAGAATAAAAAATTATCTTTCCCTTCCTTTTTTAATAAACAAATAAAAAAGAACAAAAAAACACAACAAAGAACAAAAACAAAACAACAAGTGGTCAAGTGATAAGCATATGTATGTGTCATTGCTATTTGGTACCTTAAGAACTATATTCCATATAGGGGGTAAAATATCTATAAGTAACCCTTTCCCATTTCCACCTCTTCTGATGCGTATTATCAGTCTGTCTACCAATGTAGTTTAGGGCCTCAAGAAAGTCAGTGTGTCAATTCGGTTGCATTAACCAGTAAAACTATGTTTTGTGGTAAGCATCTACGTTTCCCAGGATAAAAGCTGCGGTTTCATGGAGTTTATGTGTCAAACTAATTCTGTTTAGGATTTCCTGCCACAGTGTTGCCCCCTCCCTCCAATACTTAGCTATGCATATTCTTGTGATTGTGCAAAGTATTCTGATGAAAGTATTAATATGATGGTGGTATTTTGGGAATGGCATATTAAGGAGCCCCTGGGACATAGTTAATGTTATCCGTTCCTCCAGTAGTGTACTAAGAAGGTCAGACAGCTTCAACCAAATCCGCCTGACCTCATGGCATTCACAACACATATGTACATAGGTTCCTATTTCCTTGCATCCCCTGTAGCAATTACTATTTTTTACTTCTGTAAAGTGGGAAGTTTTTATTGGGGTTAGATACCACCTAAAAATGGTCTTACAACTATTTTCTCGTAGATCCGCACTTATCAGTCCTCTGCAGGAGGAATAAAGTAGCTCATACCATTCCTTCACCTCCATACTATTGCCTAAGTCAGTCTCCCATTTGCACATAATAGAAGACTTTTCCTCACTTGTAGTTGACTGTATCGCTATATATAGCCTCGAAATGGTATGTTTTAGTCTAGTGTCAGCACTGCATATTTTCTCCAGAGTGGTACTGAGTTGATTTTGTGCGTTTGATAAAAATTTATGTAAGGCAGAAGTAACTTGTAAATATAAGTACCATCTAAGGGGGTCTGGTGCAAGCTTTTCCTGAGTCTGTGTGAAGGTTAATGGCTTACCATGTGATATCATATCTCCTACCCTATAAAGGCCCTTATTTACCCATTTGTCTAATTGTTTCCTGTATTCCCCTGGGATAAGGTATCTGAGTGGTGTCTTAAGTGAGTTATCTGGGACCAGTTTTTTTTTCCTATTTAAAGTTTGCCAGTGTTCTACCGAGAGGCCAGTAATTGGGGAGTATTTGTGAATTTCTTGTACAGACATGGAAGTGTCCCATATCAGAGCCCCTGGGGAGTCCACCTCTCCCAGATCCGATTCCATCCCTATCCAGATTATATCTGGGTTAGAGGATCCCATTAATGCTGTTTGAGCCAGTCTAGAGGCGTCATAATAATCTGTCAGGTTAGGATTTCCAATCCCACCTAGCTGTCTATGTTTCGTCATTATCTGATAAGGGATTCTGGAGTGCTTTTTGTTATTAACAAAATGAATAAATTCTGACTATAGTGTCTCCAGGTCTCTCCTAGGAACCGCTATCGGCAAGGTCCTGAACAGGTATAGTAGTCTCGGGAGAATATTCATTTTTATAGCTGAAATTCTGCCATACCACGAAAAGTTAAGGTGTCTCCACTTTGCGATATCTTTTCGAACAGCTTTATATAATGGCAAGTAATTGATTTTGTATAGGTCCATACAGTGAGCAGATAAATTGATTCCTAAGTATTTGACATGTGTTTTAACCCAAGAGAATTCAAAATTAAGTTCAATTAATTTTTTTGTTTGGGGTGGTAATGCTATTGCCATTGCTTCACTTTTGTCCATATTTATTTTATATCCCGATATGGCAGAAAATCGGTCCAAGATTGAATAAAGGTTAGTGAGGGAGGTCAGTGGTTTGGTCAAGGTCAACAGAACGTCATCTGCAAAAAGGGCAATCTTATAGTCCTTCTTTTTAAGTTGGAAGCCTGTAATGCCAGGGTTTTGTCTAATACAAGCAGCTAATGGCTCCATACAGAGCGCAAACAACAGTGGCGAGAGAGGGCAACCCTGTCTCGTACCATTTTTAATATTTATAAGTTTGGAATGATGTCCAATGGCCCTAACAGTGGCTGTAGGTGCAGAGTATATACCCCGTAGAGCTGTTACAAAGGGGCCCCTGAATTCCATCTTATCTAGGACAGCAAACATGTATGCCCAATCTATCCTATCAAACGCCTTCTCCGCATCCAGTGATAGGACCAGAGAAGGCGTTTTCGATCTTGTCAGTTGGTTAATGATCGTGAGTATTCATCTAATGTTATCAGGAGCTTCCCTTCCCATCACAAACCCAACCTGATCTGGATGGACGATATCTGGCAGTATGGTTTTAAGCCTATTAGCTAATATCTTGGTAAAGATTTTAAGATCTTGATTTATAAGAGAGATGGGTCTATAACTAGCACACCGTTTGAGATTTTTCCCTGGTTTGGGTATCACAGCTATCCTTGCTCTGAGGAGATCTGGAGGTATTGCAAGCCCTTGCATAATGTGATTTGAAAGTTTAACCAAGTGGGGTACTAATGAGGATTGGAACAACTTATAGTATTCCCTCGGGAGTCCATCAGGACCCGGGGCCTTTCCTGGTTTTAAGTCCTTAACTGCTTGTTGGACTTCAGTTAGTGTAATGTCTTGGTTCAGACTATCCCTGTCTTTGTCCGTCAGAGAGGCTAGTGACGTTTCATTAAGGAAGTTAGTTAGTGAGGCTTTAGTTTGTGCTGATTGAGTCACCTTATTTCCGTCATATAGATCACTATAGTAGTCAGCAAAGCAGTCAACTATCTCCTGCGGGTGGGTTGTAGTGGTACCGTCTAGTGTCTGAATTTGTGCAATGGCCGCTACCCTTAATTTATCTCAAATTTTATTAGCTAAATATCTATCCGGTTTATTGGAGTATATATAATAATTTGTCTTAAGTCTGAATGCCGCCTTAACTGACTGATCATTAAGAATATTGGCTAATGTTGAGCGCTTTTCTTGTAGTTTTTGGTAAAGAGCCTTAGAATGTGTAAGTCTGTGTTGCCATTCTAGAGTGTTTATTTCTTTTTGGAGTTCTAGTCTTTGACTGTTACATTTTTTAACCAGTGTAGCTTTTTCCCTTATAAGCAGTCCTCTTAAAAAGGTTTTGTGAGCTGCCCAGGTTGATATGGGATTTTCCGTCGTCCCTGTATTGATCCCCCAATATTCACACATTTGTCTCGTTATAGTTTTTAGTATCAATGGGTCCTTTAGACAGAAAGGGTCGAAGGTCCATGTTTTGGTTCTGTGTATTGGTTCTGCCAAAAAAAAAGACCCAAAACAGTTGCCACAAAGAGAAGGGAGAAAAAGAAGGCCCTCAGAAAGGAATTAGAGGAGGATCAAGAATGGCCAAAAAAAAACAAAAAAATCATAAATAGAGATAATAGCACTAACAAGGGAATTTTCAACTTAAGTGGGAAAGTATTAGACAAAATGCAAGAAGATGTTCTCAGTAAGGGTCTCACCTTTGCCCCTACGGCAAAGTTGGATAAATTTGGTACATATATAGATGCTCACAAATTTATCCGAAAATTGACCATCAAACGTTGGTATTTAAGAAATGAACCTCAACTTAAACAGTATCAGGTATCTCAGGACAATTTCAAACACACAAATTTAAGAGAAAAATCACGCTTTTATCCAAAGTATGATAAAGGCCCACAAGTGGAGACTTTTGAAAAATTAATATTAAAAGATATTGAAAATATAAATAAAAGAAAAATTGATAAAGTGAAAAATAATTTAAGTAACAAACAATTGAAGGTCATACGGGAACTTGAGAAAGATGAGGATTTAATAATAAAACCTGCGGATAAAGGGGGGGTGAATTGTGATTTTAACTAGTACCCAATATACAGAGATGTGTCATAATATTTTAAAAGATGGAAAGACTTATAAGAAATTAAATTTTGATCCAACAGTGCAATATATGGATTCCCTGAAGGAACTTTTAGATTTAGGTTTTAAAAAAGAAATTTTAACTGAAAAAGAAAAAAACTATTTATTAACAGATCACCCTAAAATACCTCTTTTATATTGCCTCCCTAAGATTCACAAATCTCTGGAAAAGCCACCAGGGAGGCCAATTATCTCAGGGATCAACTCAATCACATCAAATCTCTCCGAGTATATAGACCTATTTTTGCAACAATATGTGAAAAATTTACCTTCCTATTTAAAGGACTCAAAAGATATATTGAATATACTTAAGGTTATGGATTGGCAGGAAGGAGATTTACTTGTAACATGTGATGTCACTTCACTTTATACTTGTATATCCCACCAGGATGGTTTGGAGGCTATTAAGTATTTCTTAGAATTAGATGAACAGATACCCAATGATCAAAAGAATTTTATCATAGATTGCATAGACTTTATTTTAAGGCATAATTATTTTTCTTTTATGGATACTTTCTACAATCAAGAACAGGGGACCGCTATGGGGACAAGGTTTGCCCCCAGTTACGCTAATTTATTCATGGGCTTATGGGAAAAGAGATTCCTAGAAGAGAGCCAGATGGGGGCAAACCTGGTCACCTATAGAAGGTATATAGACGATATATTTATGATTTGGCATGGAAATGAAGAAAGTCTAGACAACTTTATTTTATCTATGAATTCAAATGACAAAAATTTAAAGTTTACTTGGGAAAAAAGTCATACTAATATACAATTTTTAGATTTAGAAATTTTTATATGGGAAAACAAGTTGAACTCTAGAACTCATTTTAAACATGTGGATGCGAATAACTACATTCACCAAATGAGCTGTCACCACTCCCATTGGAAAAAGAATATTCCAAGAGGACAGTTCCTGAGAATGAGAAAAAATTGCAGTATTTTGACAGATTATGATGCCCAATCAACAATTTTAAAAAATAAATTTATAGAGAGAGGGTATTCTATTGATGCCTTGGAGGAAACCATAAAAAGTGTACGAGACCAGGATAGGGAAGAAACATTAGCAGATAGTAAAAACAACAAAAATAAAAATATAAAAAAAACTGGAACTACAAATGATACTTCTATGTTTATACCCTTCATTACAACATATAGTGGCAATAAAAATATAATAGAAACAATTCTGAAGAAACATTGAGGTGTTTTAAAATTAGATGATAAGTTAGGCCCTCTGATTCCTAATAGACCTCAAATAGTCTATAAGAAAGCACAAAATTTAAATATGAGACTGGCACCTTCTGATTTGAAAAAGACACAAGAAAAAAGGAAGAAAGACCTTTGGGGGAAGGACCTTAAAGGTTTTTTCCCTTGTCATAAGTGTAAATCTTGCCAATATGGTCTAAAAAAGAAGGAAGTTAAGTCCAATTCAACAGGAGAAGTGTTTAAAATATCTCAAATGATCAGATGTGTAGATAGAAATGTGATCTATATGATAGAATGCAGTTGTGGGGCCCAATATATAGGAGAGTCAGAAAGACCCCTACGTGACAGGATAAGGAAGCACATCCTGTCAATAGAACAACATAGTAAGGACCGCTATAAGGACCTCCCAATACCAAAGCATTTTCCAATATGCAATAGTGCAAATCTCAAACATTTTAACTATATAGGTATTGATAAAGTCTCTAAACACTGGAGAGGAGGAGATTTACATAATGAAATCCTGAAAAGAGAAGGAAAGTGGATTTTCCAGATGGGTTCCCTTACACCCCAAGGTCTGAATTTAGAATTAGACCTGAATTGCTATCTGAAATAAAATAAAATAATACAAAAATGAATTTTACATTTTTGAATTTTACATTTTAGTTATATTTTAAAAAATTTTAGGATTCAAGTTTTAGTTTTCCAAACTCTGTATGTTGTAAATTCAATAATATTTTAATCCGAGATTAAGTCAGGAAGAACTTAATGATAGGCTATAAGTTTATACTCTGTTTATATTTTATATTTTATAATTTAGTTTTCTCTATCCATTAGTCCTCTAATTAAGTATTTATTTTGACAGATATGCTGCACCCTACTTAGGAGTGCCCACAGCAGGATATTTTGCTCCACATATACCTTGTGTATCCCACATAGGAGTCTATTCCTTGAAGATTGTATATATTTGCCCATCAACAAAACATCTAGTTCTCTCCAAAATTAACATATAAGTTATATATATATACATATATTTGTAGCATAGGGCCTCATATTATCGTTTACAATTTTAATTCTAATTTTAATATAGGGATTTTTAACATTTAATTATTCTTCCTGTTTATATAACTGGCATAATAGGATCAATTAGATTCATTATAAAGTAGGAAGTCGTTTTAGGTATATCTAACAATAGTGATTTTAAAGTATAATAAAATCCCCACGTTATTAAAATAGGTATTCTAGAGTGACGATCTAGTGAAATTATAAAAGTGATCTAATATTAGATATAAATAATAAATGATTAAAATAATGAACCTCTTTTATAAGAATCAAAGATTAAATCACCTGTTCAAGTTAACATTATATGTTCCCGTTCATATATTTTATTAATGTATTAATTTATAAATGCATATTAATTTATAAATGTATATGAATTTCTGAATTGTTATTGTACTGCATGAATTTCAAAAGGTGCAAAGTTGCTAGTATACTTGTCTGTACAAACATGAACTTTCCAAAGAAAATATCCCTTTAAGTGGGAGCGTATAAAGGTTGGAGTTTTCGATAACATCAGTATTGAGCTTGAGAAAGGCTGTGAATCAGCCGAAACGCGTTGCTTAGTACTTTGGTTGTTTTGGGCTTCCGTAGCCTGAAGTTTCTGTTTTGGCGTACAGGAGCGCCTTGCAATTTTGAAGTTCCGTCTGGCGGGCTGAGCTTTCTGGAGGCTGGATAATACAGCAAAAGACGCAACGGACCTCTGTCTGCTACAAAACCCTGGGGACACGCTGAGGAAATACAAGCGGTTCACCCTGAGAGGAGCCCCCTGAGACAGTTCTTAAACATCTGGTGTAAGTAAAAGTGTGCACCTTATGTTTTCTTGTATCTCCATATTGTTTAAAGGATTGTGTATATCCTTCTTCTCGCCCTATCACTTAGCTTTCTCGCTGGCTACTAATCCATCAGGAGCTTGCTTGACGCCCTTTCTGCTTATTTAAAACTCATCAACTGGCACACCAAAAGACTTTTTACCAAAAGACTTTTAACCTACGGACCATTTATTTTAAAGAGACTGTGCATTTGCTCTTGCTCTCCCTCTTTTATCAATTATAATATTTGCTATATTGTTGTGATTTTATTGTATATGTTTATGTACCAGATTTTATTGTATATGTTTATTATTTAATTTGAAATATTATATGTGCTTTTACCTATAGGGATCAAATATAAGCAATTAAAAATATTTTTAAATTTAACCCCTTCACTTTTTGGTTGCTGCACTCATTCAGCTATCTGTAGAGATAGCGCAGCAGTGGTTAATTACCTAGTTGCAGTTCTCTGCAATCAGTGTAATTAAATCTTCTTTTAGCATTTGTTAGTAATGAAAAAGGGAATCCTTAATTTTTTCACTGCAGATTTGAGTTGTTTTTTCCAGCGCTAAGGTTACATTCTTATCTTTTGTTCTGTATTATCCCTTAAACCAACCTTTTAGCAGCAGGAATTATGGCAGAACCTAGGAATAATGACAATGTGTTTGAATATAGGACAAATCTGTATAAGGATATATATAATTTGTTATCAAGTGAGAAACTACGTATAGAAACTAGTATGACTGTTGAAAAATTAGACACCCTTGTAGAATTAATGAAAGAATTACAAACCAAAATGATGTCTGAGTTTAAACATAGAACAGAGTTTATATTTATAGAGAAATATTTGGAACACAAAAGGGTCCCAAGAGGACTAAGGATTAAAAAGGAGTGTTCCTTTAAAATTGAAGACATGGAATTCAAAACCAAATGGAATGATATCCTAGAAGAGGCTTCATTTAAATTAATGAAACTCATTAAAGAACACAGAGGGGAAATTTTGAAAAAATTAGAAATAGAAATACGCTCCTTAGAAGAAAAGATCAGTGAATATAAGGAGTTAGAAGAATATAAAGTGAAAGAGAAGGAGATAAAGACCCTTATGGATAAAACTAAAGAGATTTTAGCGATAAAAATTAAAAAATTTGAGAGAGACCGTGAGGACTATCTAGCACATGAAAAGAAACCTGATGCAGATAAATACATATCCCACAGATGGAGGTATAATGATAAAATAGAAAAGAAAGATGGTGGTGATGGGCAAATAGACAATCACCTAAAATTATCTGATAATCCACAGAAAACACAGTCTGATTTCTATAGACCTAATAGAATACAACAAAGCAGTAGTAATAGTCAGAACTACCATTCAAATGATTTAGAGCAAAGAGAATTCCAAAATAACAGGAATAGAATGGGATACCACTATGGCAATAGGGGTTATCACAAAAATAGTGGTAATTTCAATGGAGGCAATTCCTCTGACCATTACAGCAATTGGAATCAATATAACAATAGGAGTTATAGAAGGCAAGAATTTAGGGGAAGACCTAATTATTTTAGACAATATGAGGATAACCAATATCAATATGACAATAGAAGGTCTGAAAGAAATAATGGGGAAGATTGGAGATACAGGCAATTTGAGAATAGAAACATTGGGTATATCAGAAATAGAGAGAATCCCCATTGGAAACAGTCTCCAGCTAAAATTTTCAATAGGACTCCAGGGTATAACCAAACTTCTAATAGATTTGGAGTATTGAGTAATCTCGACACTGATCCAAATACCAATTCCCCGAAGGGTCAAAAAGCTAAAGATAAAACCAAACATTCATCTATTAAAGATACACAGATACCTTCCCCTTCAACTTCTCATTTTTTAGACTTAGGCTAAAAAAAAGACCCAAAACAGTTGCCACAAAGAGAAGGGAGAAAAAGAAGGCCCTCAGAAAGAGAGGAATTAGAGGAGGATCAAGAATGGCCAAAAAAAACAAAAAAATCATAAATAGAGATAATAGCACTAACAAGGGAATTTTCAACTTAAGTGGGAAAGTATTAGACAAAATGCAAGAAGATGTTCTCAGTAAGGGTCTCACCTTTGCTCCTACAGCAAAGTTGGATAAATTTGGTACATATATAGATGCTCACAAATTTATCCGAAAATTGACCATCAAACGTTGGTATTTAAGAAATGAACCTCAACTTAAACAGGATCAGGTATCTCAGGACAATTTCAAACACACAAATTTAAGAGAAAAATCACGCTTTTATCCAAAGTATGATAAAGGCCCACAAGTGGAGACTTTTGAAAAATTAATATTAAAAGATATTGAAAATATAAATAAAAGAAAAATTGATAAAGTGAAAAATAATTTAAGTAACAAACAATTGAAGGTCATACGGGAACTTGAGAAAGATGAGGATTTAATAATAAAACCTGCGGATAAAGGGGGGGATTGTGATTTTAACTAGTACCCAATATACAGAGATGTGTCATAATATTTTAAAAGATGGAAAGACTTATAAGAAATTAAATTTTGATCCAACAGTGCAATATATGGATTCCCTGAAGGAACTTTTAGATTTAGGTTTTAAAAAAGAAATTTTAACTGAAAAAGAAAAAAACTATTTATTAACAGATCACCCTAAAATACCTCTTTTATATTGCCTCCCTAAGATTCATAAATCTCTGGAAAAGCCACCAGGGAGGCCAATTATCTCAGGGATCAACTCAATCACATCAAATCTCTCTGAGTATATAGACCTATTTTTGCAACAATATGTGAAAAATTTACCTTCCTATTTAAAGGACTCAAAAGATATATTGAATATACTTAAGGTTATGGATTGGCAGGAAGGAGATTTACTTGTAACATGTGATGTCACTTCACTTTATACTTGTATATCCCACCAGGATGGTTTGGAGGCTATTAAGTATTTCTTAGAAATAGATGAACAGATACCCAATGATCAAAAGAATTTTATCATAGATTGCATAGACTTTATTTTAAGGCATAATTATTTTTCTTTTATGGATACTTTCTACAATCAAGAACAGGGGACCGCTATGGGGACCAGGTTTGCCCCCAGTTACGCTAATTTATTCATGGGCTTATGGGAAAAGAGATTCCTAGAAGAGAGCCAGATGGGGGCAAACCTGGTCACCTATAGAAGGTATATAGACGATATATTTATGATTTGGCATGGAAATGAAGAAAGTCTAGACAACTTTATTTTATCTATGAATTCAAATGACAAAAATTTAAAGTTTACTTGGGAAAAAAGTCATACTAATATACAATTTTTAGATTTAGAAATTTTTATATGGGAAAACAAGTTGAACTCTAGAACTCATTTTAAACATGTGGATGCGAATAACTACATTCACCAAATGAGCTGTCACCACTCCCAGTGGAAAAAGAATATTCCAAAGGACAGTTCCTGAGAATGAGAAAAAATTGCAGTATTTTGACAGATTATGATACCCAATCAACAATTTTAAAAAATAAATTTATAGAGAGAGGGTATTCTATTGATGCCTTGGAGGAAACCATAAAAAGTGTAAGAGACCAGGATAGGGAAGAAATATTAGCAGATAGTAAAAACAACAAAAATAAAAATATCAAAAAAACTGGAACTACAAATGATACTTCTATGTTTATACCCTTCATTACAACATATAGTGGCAATAAAAATATAATAGAAAAAATTCTGAAGAAACATTGGGGTGTTTTAAAATTAGATGATAAGTTAGGCCCTCTGATTCCTAATAGACCTCAAATAGTCCATAAGAAAGCACAAAATTTAAAAATGAGACTGGCACCTTCTGATTTGAAAAAGACACAAGAAAAAAGGAAGAAAGACCTTTGGGGGAAGGACCTTAAAGGTTTTTTCCCTTGTCATAAGTGTAAATCTTGCCAATATGGTCTAAAAAAGAAGGAAGTTAAGTCCAATTCAACAGGAGAAGTGTTTAAAATATCTCAAATGATCAGATGTGTAGATAGAAATGTGATCTATATGATAGAATGCAGTTGTGGGGCCCAATATATAGGAGAGTCAGAAAGACCCCTACGTGACAGGATAAGGAAGCACATCCTGTCAATAGAACAACATAGTAAGGACCGCTATAAGGACCTCCCAATACCAAAGCATTTTCCAATATGCAATAGTGCAAATCTCAAACATTTTAACTATATAGGTATTGATAAAGTCTCTAAACACTGGAGAGGAGGAGATTTACATAATGAAATCCTGAAAAGAGAAGGAAAGTGGATTTTCCAGATGGGTTCCCTTACACCCCAAGGTCTGAATTTAGAATTAGACCTGAATTGCTATCTGAAATAAAATAAAATAATACAAAAATGAATTTTACATTTTTGAATTTTACATTTTAGTTATATTTTAAAAAATTTTAGGATTCAAGTTTTAGTTTTCCAAACTCTGTATGTTATAAATTCAATAATATTTTAATCCGAGATTAAGTCAGGAAGAACTTAATGATAGGCTATAAGTTTATACTCTGTTTATATTTTATATTTTATAATTTAGTTTTCTCTATCCATTAGTCCTCTAATTAAGTATTTATTTTGACAGATATGCTGCACCCTACTTAGGAGTGCCCACAGCAGGATATTTTGCTCCACATATACCTTGTATATCCCACATAGGAGTCTATTCCTTGAAGATTGTATATATTTGCCCATCAACAAAACATCTAGTTCTCTCCAAAATTAACATATAAGTTATATATATATACATATATTTGTTGCATAGGGCCTCATATTATCGTTTACAATTTTAATTCTAATTTTAATATAGGGATTTTTAACATTTAATTATTCTTCCTGTTTATATAACTGGCATAATAGGATCAATTAGATTCATTATAAAGTAGGAAGTCGTTTTAGGTATATCTAACAATAGTGATTTTAAAGTATAATAAAATCCCCACGTTATTAAAATAGGTATTCTAGAGTGACGATCTAGTGAAATTATAAAAGTGATCTAATATTAGATATAAATAATAAATGATTAAAATAATGA
The DNA here is from genome assembly GCF_027579735.1 of Bombina bombina. Lineage (NCBI taxonomy): Eukaryota > Metazoa > Chordata > Amphibia > Anura > Bombinatoridae > Bombina > Bombina bombina. Next base: position 305,058,401 of record NC_069500.1, on the reverse strand, counting down.
CCCTCTTTTATAAGAAGCAAAGATTAAATCACCTGTTCAAGTTAACATTATATGTTCCCGTTCATATATTTTATTCATGTATTAATTTATAAATGCATATTAATTTATAAATGTATATGAATTTCTGAATTGTTATTGTACTGCATGAATTTCAAAAGGTGCAAAGTTGCTAGTATCCTTGTCTGTACAAACATGAACTTTCCAAAGAAAATATCCCTTTAAGTGGGAGCGTATAAAGGTTGGAGTTTCGATAACATCAGTATTGAGCTTGAGAAAGGCTGTGAATCAGCCGAAACGCGTTGTTTAGTACTTTGGTTGTTTTGGGCTTCCGTAGCCTGAAGTTTCTGTTTTGGCGTACAGGAGCGCCTTGAAATTTTGAAGTTCCGTCTGGCGGGCTGAGCTTTCTGGAGGCTGGATAATACAGCAAAAGACGCAACGGACCTCTGTCTGCTACAAAACCCTGGGGAGACGCTGAGGAAATACAAGTGGTTCGCCCTGAGAGGAGCCCCCTGAGACAGTTCTTAAACATCTGGTGTAAGTAAAAGTGTGCACCTTATGTTTTCTTGTATCTCCATATTGTTTAAAGGATTGTGTATATCCTTCTTCTCGCCCTATCACTTAGCTTTCTCGCTGGCTACTAATCCATCAGGAGCTTGCTTGACGCCCTTTCTGCTTATTTAAAACTCATCAACTGGTACACCAAAAGACTTTTTACCAAAAGACTTTTAACCTACGGACCATTTCTTTTAAAGAGACTGTGCATTTGCTCTTGCTCTCCCTCTTTTATCAATTATAATATTTGCTATATTGTTGTGATTTTATTGTATATGTTTATGTACCAGATTTTATTGTATATGTTTATTATTTAATTTGAAATATTATATGTGCTTTTACCTATAGGGATCAAATATAAGCAATTAAAAATATTTTTAAATTTAACCCCTTCACTTTTTGGTTGCTGCACTCATTCAGCTATCTGTAGAGATAGCGCAGCAGTGGTTAATTACCTAGTTGCAGTTCTCTGCAATCAGTGTAATTAAATCTTCTTTTAGCATTCTGTGTATTGTCTGTAAGGTACCTAGTCTCAGTTGTGTTATCGAGTGGTCTGACCACACACAGGGGTGGATAGTAGCGGATTCCAGGGAAGGCTGCAATATTTGGCTAACAAAAATGTAATCCAATTTTGTGTATGTCTTGTGTGCTGCAGAATAATATGTGGTGTCTGCCGTGTTTCCATATAGGGTCTGCCATGAATCGATTAAGGCATGTGTACTCAGGTGATCTAGTATCGTCTTGGCCTTGTTATATTGTTTGTGCTGTTTATTGGTCATTAATTGGAGACGTTTTCTGGATTGTAATGCCAGGTCTACATTAAAGTCTCCCGCCAATATCATCCTAGATTGAGTCCAATTTGTCAGTTGATGCGATAGTAGCTTAAAGAAAGTGTCTTGTTTATCGTTAGGGGCATATAAATTACAGAGTGTAATGTCCGTACCTTGTATCTGACCTCTAACTATCAAGAATCTACCCTCTTTATCTCTAATTGTTTCTGTGTGTACAAAGGGTATAGAGGAGTGGATGAGGATGGAGACACCCCTTTTTTTTGCGTCAGTTGTGGCATGATAGTGCAGTGGGAAGTCTTTCGTCCAATATTTAGGTATTTGTGAGCCTAAAAAATGTGTCTCCTGTAGGAAAATCACATTGGCTCTTAAGGATCTATATTGTGTAAGAGCTGTTCTCCTCTTAATATCTGAGTTCAGCCCTCTAACATTATGTGAGGTAAGATTAATAGCCCACGTTTCCATAGATAAAACAGTGTGTATGATCAATAATGCTATTAGTATCCATTGTCTCAAGTTTACATTGTTCTAAATATTTCCCTTCTAGGGGCTGCTTGACTGGTACAGAATAAGTAAACAATGAAAGGGGGCCTCTACAGCCTGTGCCTTTCCCCCAAGTATGTGACACAACATAAAAATAAAAAAGTGAATAGTATTTCCATGACCACATAACTGTAAACATCATAAATATATAAACTAAATATATCCCTATTGGATATATAACAGTAAATAAGCTAATAATGTAATATAAAAGCTGTAATAACAAACATTTTACAGAACTTTTAACTTGTGTTGTATGAAAAAAAACACATCACAATTGGTGTGCATAAGAAAGATGAAAGTCATACGTATGTTTCAATTAGAAGTGTGAGGGTACATGCCCCCAACCTGCAATGGCTTCGTCTCTGAGTCTCATTTGTCCAATTTGATACACCGTATAAACCATGTAAAGTATTATAACATAACATAAGGGGTGGCTGGCATTTTTTGCTGTTGTCCATCTCAATACTATTATAAGAGCTTAATATGTTTTTCAGTAGACAGTTCAAAAAGAGAAATATACTTATCTCCAGGTCAGTCTCGCGTCAATGGTATCTCTCAAGCAAGAATCATATCCAGCCAGAATGTCCCCGACTGGGCTTTGTCTTTCCTTTTCCTCCTTCAGTGGGTCATCTAGAGCGAGTGCTTAGAGGCTTGGGTTGGTCAAGTTTTCTGTTTTTTCTTAGGGACTCTCGTCCATCTTCCCCTAGATGATGTTCCCTGCTGTGTGGCGTTTTGAGTTGTATTTTGGTCCTGAGATGAGGTTGGCAGCTCCGGACATTCCAGTTTGAGATGTTTACATACCTCCGGGATTTCTGATAGATTATCAATTGAGGTTATTCTACCTTCATGTTGGATATGTAGAGCAAATGGGAACCCCAATCTGTAAAGAATTTGGTTTTTGCGTAGTAACTGCGTGAGAGGTCTCAGTGCACTTCTTTTTTGTAATGTTCTCAGGCAAAGGTCTTGGTAAAACTGGATGATTGACCCCTTAAATTTAAAGGTGGGGTTTTTTCTGGCTGCTGTCATTATTTCTTCTTTTTCTTGAAAACGAAACATTTTTACAATTATGTCTCTTGGAGGGTCTCCTTTTTTTTGTGGTGCTCTTAGGGCTCTGTGAGCTCTTTCTATTTGAAATTTGCCTTCTTCTCTATCTTCTGTTATGGTTTGGAATAGTTGTAGCAAAAAGGATTTTATTTCCGATGCGGTCACCGCTTCAGGTATTCCTTTTAATCTTATGTTACATCTCCTTCCTCTGTTCTCCAAGTCTTCTAATTTATTATTGATGTCAGATAGTTCTTGTTGTTGGGATGATATCTGTTGCTGTAAGATGATCCAATGTTTCGACTCTTGCTCCCAATTCCTGTATGTCTTGTTTAATATCTGCCAAACTATTAGTGACCGTATTTTGTAAAGTGTCCATTTTCTCTAGCATTTTGTCAAAGATAGTGTTAATGTCTTGCTTTGATACTAGATTTTGCAGGTCTGCTTTTGTAATAGAGATCATGTCTGTGTTGTCTGATTGGGGTTCTGAATCTGAGTCCATGTCATCTGCAGGGGGTGAAGTCTCTCTTTCTGGTGTTTTTCCTCCTTTAGTGGGTTTAAAAAAGGGGTGCTGTGTAGTGGACTTAGGAATACGTTGTGGCTTGGTTTTCCTGACCGACATAGTTCACGTGCAGAGGAACAGGTATCCTCTCCCAGTTCTGGCTGATAACTTGTGCTAGACCACACTGTATATTTTAATCTGATAGTCAAGTAAGTCTCTTCCCCTCTGTTCACCAGTAACCCTTTGCAGCGTATTGCAGTTTTTGTAAATAAGTTTACCCCCTTAGAAGCTTTTAGTGAAGGTAAGAGTCAGACAGAACCCATTATGAATGTCTCTTGTATCCTGGTAGACGTTTCAAGACTTTAATATAAATTATGTGTCAGATATATGGTAAATACCAATCCAAATGAACCCTAGGCAGCACAAAACTCTTGTTTTTTTTACCTTAACAGATAAGACAGTGCAGGTTATATCTTTTAGTGCATCTTTAGAAGTGAGGAATTTGATCAATCAGCATGTTTTAAGCGTACGGTAAATACCAATCCAAATGAAACAGAGGCATAACAGAGCACTGCATCTCTGACGCTGAATAGTGGAGCGTTTACAACGGCTGTGTTTTAGTTTTAATACTGCATTGTCCCTCTTTGTGGTATATCCGTGAGTAGCCAACCCATTCCTCCATCTTCATCCCTCCTCATATCATTACTGGCTTCTAAGAGCCGTGGGGCTATTTGTCTTACAGAGTGTTAGGTGCGCCTGTTAGTTGTGTCCCACGTGGGCGCAAAAAATTAGGGCCTTGCAGTACAGCATTCCCTTATCTCTCTTCAAATCATGGCTAGCCCCCACAAATAACATCAATCCAGCTTACCGGATACTACGGTACTTCTCACATGATGTTTCCCAAACTTCAGTACTCCTCTTGCTGCCTCTGCAGGTGTTGTATCATTAACTGCATGCAAACGTTTAAATCCCAAGATGGCGGATCCGTGTCTCTCAGTGCCGCGCACCAAGTCTGGTATCTCTCTCACTTTCTGTGTAGCTTTGCAATGCGAGTCCTGTAGAATAGCGCTCAGTGAGCTCAGATGTATTCCCGCAGCATATTGTTAGCAGTTAGGATGCTATATGACAAGTTTAACACACTTTCAATGTTCTCTATGCACGGAGCTCAGCAATTATGCTGCCATCACTGAGCTCGTCTAGGCTCCGCCCCAGAGCATTCAATTTTAAACAACCTGTTATCAATTTTTCTTCGTTCTTTTGCTATCTTTATTTAAAAAGCAGGAATGTAAAGCTTAAGAGCAAAAGTTCTGTCAGAAATTAATGGAAGTGACATTCTGGCAGCTGTCTGATAACAAATCATGCGCTCCTCATCGTAGTCGCATTCCAAAGCGACTACATCACAACCTAAAGTTTGCTGTTCTGACAGAACACTGCACGCACTGACAGCCATTAGACATGGTTATATCTTATTTATATGTGTCTTGTCAGAAGATCGAATTCATCAGATATAACCGTGCAGTGAGTGAACATAAGATTAATACTGTACACACATAATAAAGGTAACAGTGTCAGTATTAAGTAACACAGCAGTGAGTACCACCCGCTCACTGACAAGACACATATAAATAAGATACAACTGTGCCGAGAGTGAACATAAGAAGTATTAATACTGTACACACGTAATAAAGGTAACACTGTCAGCATTTAGTAACACAGCAGCTGTTCGTGCATGCTGTGTTCTATCAGAAGAGCATTTGGAATGCGACTACGATGAGGAGCACATGTGTGGTATGGATTTGTTATCATATAGATGACGGAGCGTCGCTTCCATTTGCTAGTCTGGTTACTTTGCTCTTTTGACAGAACACCGGCCCATATTTGGTTCAGAACTTGGGTTATGCTTGCTTATTGGTTTGCTAAATGTAGCCACCAATAAGCAGACACTATCCAGTGCTTAACTTAAAATAGGCTGACTCCTAAGCTGTAAATTCCTGCTTTTTAAAATAAATATAGCAAGAGAATGAATAAAAATTGATGGTAGGAGTACATTAGAAAGTTGCTTAAAATTGCATGCTCTATCTGAATCATGAAAGAAAAAAAAATGGGCTTAGTACCCCTTTAAGTACATCTTTTTCTCTTGCTCCTTTTTTTACTTATTTTAGGTTTTTGCTACCTAATTTTGCATGGCTATACATTAGACTGAAGTACCTGTGAGGTGGGAGGGGTTTATACAGCTCTTGGGGTTTGGGAATATTTGCCTCCTCCTAGTAGTAGGGAAGGGTAATTCCCAAAAGTAATGGATTGTGGACTCTCACCACCACCATGAAAGAAATAAATGTATGGAGTAAGCATAAATTATGTTTTTTTTACCTCTGTGATTACCTTGTTTCTAAGCCTTTGCAGACTGCCCCCTTATTTCAGTTCTTGCAGTTTTTAATGTCTTTGTTAATGAGAAATGTAAAAATGGTTTTACAGGTGTTGCCTAGAATAGTGAATTGTAGGATATCTTTAAAGCCACAGCACTGGAAAATTATTGTGCTTTATTATCATCTAACTGATGTAATTTGTAGTATTTTATGTCAGTGTTAAAATTAAAAACAGGTGGCCTGATTATGCAGTAAAATGAGGATTATTTTCTCTAGTTCCTGCATAGGATGTATAAAGGGGGATATTTTGTAGTAGTGTCAGAGTAGAATAGGAGGCTGGAAGACTTACTGTTTTAAATTGTATGATACAAATTCATTTGTGTTTTTCAATTGATTTAAAAATGTCTGTGTGCACTGGGCGATACTTCAATTTGCTACAATGAGTTCAACAAAGAAGATCAATTAAGAATAATGTTTACACATCAATTTATACATCAAAACATTCATAATATTCACAAAATACAAAAAAAGTCCTGTCACAGCTGTGCCTGGATTTTAACCTGTGACTTGTGATTCACAATCTATTTTTCTGTTCCTGCACCACCAGAAGGCTTTGTATTCAATTAAAGATTTTGGAGACCTGTTACATACAGTGGATAGCTATCTGGCTCCACCTGCTTGCCAGCTGCAGGTAGTTCTGCAATCAGCTCTCCTATAAAAGGCTGTTTCACAGACCACTCCCTGCCCTGACATTAAGGTTCATCCTGTTCCTGTTGTTGGTGCCTCTGACCTTGCCTGAATTATTGTTATTATTGGTTTCTGAATCCTGTTTGTTCTCTGACTACCCTGTTGGATCTCCCTTGGATTTGATGCAAGATTTGATTACTTCTCTGTTTTCTGAATTTGGCCTTGTACCTTGACTATTCTAATGGATTCTAAATGGATTTGGTGACTTGTTTTATCTGCTCTCCGGTATCTGACCCTTGGCTTGTCTCCAGGTTATTCACTCAGTACCAGACTGTTGCTGCTTCTAGTAATTCCTGTGGCATCATTCTGCTTCTCTGACATCATGTTCTTGCATCCTAATCCTACAGAGAGTGCCTGTCAAGTGCTGGTATCCTGTTTCAGTGTCTAGCCCTGCAGAGGGTGCTTGTCTCGTTTCTGTATCCAGCACATATACCCAAGCACTGCAGAGAGTATATGTCAAGTACCAGACAGCCACTTCTGCATCCAAGTTCAGCAGAGGGTCTTTGCCAAGTTCCAGTATCCAACACTTGAGCAGAAATCTGCAGAGGGTATCTGCCAAGTGCCAGTTTCTCTATCAAGCATCTATGTCCTGTCTTGTTTGGCCTTCAGTGGGCAACTCCTGTCTTGACCTGCAGTGGGCAACTCCTGTCTTGGCCTCTAGTGGGCCACTCCTATCTCGGCCTCCAGTGGGCCACTCCTATCTTGGCCTCCAGTGGGCCACTCCTATCTTGGCCTCCAGTGGGCCACTCCTATCTTGGCCTCCAGTGGGCCACTCCTATCTTGGCCTTCAGTGAGCCACTCCTGTCTTGGCCTTCCGTGGGCCACTGAGGCATTACCTCATGGTTCAGTTCTGGTGTGGGCGCATCTGCTCGCCTATCCTGTTTCAGTCTCCAGATCCAGTACAATAAACTTGCTTGCTTGTCTGCTGCTAAATCATGCTTAAGAGGGGTAATTCCATAAAGAAGCAGATACCGCTGGCCCCTTTTAGTATTCAAAACAGTCCTAAGTCTGACACCACCTTGCATATGCTCCTTACCCCAGAACCCGGTCTGCAGAGCATGACAAGTCCTCATTTAATTTTTCTTTTTGTATTATACAATACATTTTTTTAACAGAACTAGCATGCTCCTGTTGTAATTAATTGTCTGCAATTGTTCTGAATGTATTTTATTTCTGCAAAACGATAAAACCTGGCTGGAGTTCATATGTAGATATTCAATTAGAAGAAATCTTGCCCATCTTTATGCATTTTGCATTTAGCAATGGGAAACAAAGATTCATGTTTAAGTATAAAATTCATAATTGAAAAGCTATTGTATTTATGCTATACTGAGTATATCATTACACTACAAAACATGCAGGTAGTTTTCAATTAAGGCTATAGTCTAACTGTTACTAATCAGTAATTTAGTTATGTAGGAAACTGTAATTTAATGGTTACAAATCACAAAATATTGTTTGTTTTGAATGCCTGTGCCAACTGTAGAGATAATACAAACATATCATAGAAATAACATGGATTATGTTTATGGTAATTTTATTACTTAATTTTAAATATCTGACATGATATGGATTCTGTTAATCATTCCATTAGTGTTTAAATAACAGAATTTAGCAAAAATGTATTTCCACTACGCAGCAGAAGCATAATTTCTCTCGAGCTGCAGCTGCTGTATCCGAAGATTAGGCACTTACTATCCCTTAGGGAGATTACTGTCTCTGCCAGCTGACTTAGTTTTTATACAGCTAGCGATTTATTAGATTGCTTTGCTCTTAAGTGTGATAATAGGCCTTATGCTTAGCAAGGTTTAGAGACTTCCAGCACATTAATATTTTATGGCAATGACAGTCAAGACACATTTTGTTTACCTAACAAGACAAGCCAGTCTACAGCTGTATTCGAGATTAGTACTTTCAGTTTGCAGGAAACCTGCCAATTACATATTTTCAGTTTCAAAATAGCTTTTGTAATTGTGTTCTAATCAGTTACATTTTTGGTGTATCAAATCATGTATATAACAGACACATCAGTTTTCTTTTTGTTTTATTAGGAAGCAACCAAGTTGCAGTTGAACTATAAAGCATTGTATTCCACTGTCCCAATCATGATATGTTGTAGAACAAAGACTGCTTTTATCATCCACACTGTAAATGCACTAAATTGGATGTATCCATTATTCACTTACTGAACTGTTTACATGGTAGCAACAAGTCTCTTTTGCTTCAAGACATTCAGCTTGGCAAGAGGAATAACTACGGATCTGTAACATTTTAAAAATAAAGACATAGCTGCAAAGGGGTTTCCTTTCACAATAATAGAACATATTTATTTATAACTGTTTATCTCTCTCTTTCTAGATATATAGGGCTAGATTACAAGTGGCACTCTATTGCTAGCACAGGTCGCTATAAGCAATATTGCACCAAAACTATCTTGTGCGCATATTACAAATTGAAAGTAAATGCGTTCACTCAAGCGCAAACAAAATTAGCGGGTTTGAGCGAGTGCAGGCCTAGCATAAAGTATTAATAGTTAAAAAAAATCACCAAACATAACATAAATACATTCAAATAAACTGTTAAACTCATATATACAATATCCGATAAAAAATATTAATAAATATTAATACAAAAATTTTATAAGGGTTAAAAGGTTGGTATATGACAAGGTATTTCAACTAGAAAGGGATATATTGTGTGAGTATATATATATATATATATATATATATATATATATATATATCAGTAGCAAAGATGTGCACTCTCACTTTGTAGCGACTGCCAGGGTGCTAGTGGGAATCAATATAGAAAAACAACAAACTTGCACTCGCTGGTCTTTTTTTGTGAAATATTTTACTGAAAAATTGTGACGTTTCGAGGACAAAAAATCCCCTTCCTCAGACAATGTGTATAACAAACAATAGTGACTTTATACACTGTGTAAAACTGTGTAAAGCAAACCCCTCCCCTCAATTAGATAAAAAAAAACGCCAAATTGGTAACTATGGTGACCTATGAGTCACATTATAAACAAACAAGTGCTATCATATACTAAAGATATATAAATGAGCCATCATGGCTCTAACATAATAGTGACAGCCCAAGTGCACAATAGGGAAACTGTGGAGCAATGGAAACAAACATGAAATACGGACAGATCACAGAATAAGTAGAGTGACGGTTTCCAATCGATCATTCATACCGCCATTTACTGCTCAATAATATGTCTAGAGATACTAGAAATCTTTAGGGAGACAGAATCATAACACCGGTTAGTAACTCACCAGAATAGGGACGCATACCAGAAACTCAGTAGCCATTCACTGCCGCATCGGTACACAACGCCGGGTAGAGAACCCGGAACTGCACAGGACTCTCACGTGGGGGGCAATCGGCCAATCACCGGAATTGTTTACCGTTGCCGTAGTGACCAATAGCATCAAGTCACACGTAAGACCTGCAGCTCTGGGATACACACACGCGTGATGTCAGCAGAACACAGCACTAAATCAAATTAGGTAACAGCAGTATACAAACCATAAATAAAGGGTCAATGATGTAAAATCAGACTACACACATCGTAGATACATGCCAACACAGTCAGAAGTACACCCATAATCACACCTTCAAATACTCAGTCAGACAGAAGCATCCACATTCAAAAGAGCCCACATTCAAAAGAACCAAAACTATATTTTACACAGTGACCATAATATGCAATAGTAATCGCCATGAGGTAGCTCCCAATCATGTAGATAATGCAGTCGTAGATATCCCAAACATTAGAAACATAAAAAAAGAAAAAAAGTATCTCTCTTTTTTATGTTTCATTTTTATGTTCTATATTTGGGGATATCTACGACTGCATTATCTACATGATTGGGAGCTACCTCATGGTCCTGTGCAGTTCCGGGTTCTCTAACCCGGCGTTGTGTACCGAGTGGCAGTGAATGGCTGCTGAGTTCTGGTATGCGTCCCTATTCTGGTGAGTTACTAACCCGGTGTTATGATTCTGTCTCCCTAAAGATTTCTAGTATCTCTAGACATATTATTGAGGCATAAATGGCGGTATGAATGATCGAATTGAAACCGTCACTCTACTTATTCTGTGATCTGTCCGGATTTCAGGTTTTGTTTCCATTGCTCCACAGTTTCCCTATTGTGCACTTGGGCTGTCACTATATGTTAGAGCCATGATGGCTCATTATTATATCTTTAGTATATGATAGCACTGTTTTGTTTATAATGTGACTCATAGGTCACCATAGTTACCAATTTGGCGTTTTTTTTTATCTAATTGAGGAGGGTTTGCTTTACACAGTTTTACACAGTGTATAAAGTCACTATTGTTTGTTATACACATTGTCTGAGGAAGGGGATTTTTTTGTCCTCGAAACGTCACAATTTTTCAGTAAAATATTTCACAAAAAAGACCAGCTAGTGCAAGTTTGTTGTTTTTGCTATATATATATTATATATATATAGAGGTAAAAGAACAATCGGACAAATAGCTCTCAAACAAATAGTGTCCACCTTTATTCTGTGATCTAAACATATCAGAAACTAAAAACAGCAATAAATTCAATTAATGAAAGTAATGTGCTGCAGTTTGTACTATGTACAATGGGTAAGCTATTGGGGGGGCCTAGATGTTAGGGTGAATAGGAGCACTAGTGTGGGCGTGGTCTATTATATAGGTATTATACTTATATGTGTTTTGCTGTGTACTAACTGTACCTTTAAAAGTCTATGGGAATGAAAAGTTAATGTGGTTATGATTACTTTCAACTTGTAATATGTGCTAAACCACCCGCGTTTAAATATTTTTAGTGTGCAGAAAGAGAGAATAACAGAGAGAGACACACACAGCAACCATATATTTTACCATATATACATATATATATATATATATATATATATATATATATATATCTATATATATATATATATATTGTATATACACATACATCCAAATAAACTACCTTTGTAGTTTTAGGGGTGTAAGACTAGGTTCTTTGCTTCTTCATATTGATTCACTGTGACTGCAAAATATTTCAGTGGCAGTAGCTTTACATACCTTGCTTGAGGTTTTATTGCTATCAGTAAAAAGAAAGCATTTATTCAGCACTGCTGACTCTAGATACATCATTTAGATTTAATAACTAATGAAATAAGAAAAATCTGCACCACTCAGTTTTATATGAACTAGTAACTCTCAGCTATGTGGGGAGCTGTACAATTGCCATGCAGCAGTTTTCATTATTTTTAACTCATAATGAAAAAATCTAGGAGATTTTAGAAAAAAAAAAAATAAAAAATCAAATCCATGGTTTTAAATAATGTTCTATTGCAAATTTTAACTATGATTCTGCCTATTTTATTAAAATACATGGGATTATGAATTCTTTTTAAGGCATTCATTTTTTCATATAAAATATAATATAGTTGCTGTAAGCTTATTTAAAAAAAAATGAATCAAACGCAGCCTAACAGTATATTGGAAACTTAATAGTATATTAGATTTATTGTTATTAAAAATATAAATTCACAGACGTGGAGAGTATAGTGCTAATGTTATCTTTCCTACATGATAATAAATTGAGCCTACTATAAATTAATTGGAAAACTGCGAAGGTCTAAGCACTGAATGAGAATGGTCAAGGTGCATACAGCATAATCATGTGCAGCTATGAAAGTGGTAAACTGACCCCAATTATTGCTGTATGTGAAAAGCATCATTAATTGTTTCATCAGTAGGGTCATCATGAATGCATTAATCCGTCCATGTGACAAGTACTCACTATGGAAAAAAACAACAAAACTGTTTCTACAGTATAATACAGTTTTTTTCTTTAAATTGAAGCTCTTAGTAATGCATTTGCTAATTCCAAATATATAAAGTACAATTCAAGCAATAAAACAAGGATTCTGCTAAGCAGCTGTGCACAAATAAATAGCTTCAAATAACTATAGTTCCACAACAATTCACATATGTGCTGCATGCACAAAAAAATGTTTATGTACAGATAAAATCATTGGTCTAGATAATACTTTATTTTAAGCTTTAGTTTATCGATAAATAACATTAAAGGGACAGTCTTCTTGGAAATTTGTATTGTTTAAAAGATAGATAATACCCATTCCCTAGTTTTGCATAACCAACAACTGTTTTATTAATATACTTTTTACCTCCATGATTATCTTGTATCTAAGCCTCTGCAGACTGCCCCCTAATCTCAGTTTTTTTTACAAACTTGCATTATAGCCAATAATTGCTTGTTCCTGCTTAACTCCACAGGAGTGAGCACAATGTTATCTATTTGGCACACATGAACTAGTACTGTCTAGCTAGGAAAAAGCTAATAAAATGTACTGAGATAAGATGCGGCCTCAAGGGTCTTAGAAACAGGCAGAGATGTAGAGGTTATAAAGTATATTAATATAACAATGGTTGGCTGTGCAAAGCTCCTGAAAGGGTAGTAAAAGCAATAACAGATATCAAGTAGACTACCTAACAGTTGGGGCATTGAGACCTAGTTGAAGAATAATGTTGTTTAAGGAAAGAATAGATACAATGGCCTAAATCTCCATTGGGTTGCTAAAATGTATATGCAATACCAAAAAGTATCACAGTAGTTTTTGTATAGTGCTCCATTTTAGCTTCTGTATTAAAACAGATCAGCACATAATAAGTGATAACATGCTACATTTGAGCTGCTAACTGCACCAGCTGCTTACTGCTGGTTGAAAAGATCAGCCAATTATGAAGCGAATGACTAAGGCTTGGAATTTTAGGATTTTAAAAACACAAATAATGTTTTATCAACCTGTTTTAGGATTTTACAGGTTTTAAAAATTGTCATGTAGAAACTTGTAACACACTATTGTTTCAAGCGACTGTGGCTATATTAAATGTTCAAACAAATAATCTCACTTGCTTTGTGTGACACTGGACAATTAAATCATTTTCACTTGTGAACTCCATGCTGCACGAGGTAAGGTGCGAATTTCATGTCAACAATTTCCTTAGGATTCCAAGGCAGTCTTTCTTGGACCTTCTCTCTGCAAAAAACTTGATCTTTTCTGCACTTACTCCAAACACAAAAAGGCTGGTGCTAAGGGTCACTGTAAAACCCTATTTAGGATTTGTAGGCACAACACAAAATTAGGGTTTTTAAGGTCTTAGTCTCCAAATTAGGTATTTGCTTGAAACAAAAGGAAATTATTATTTCATGAGTAAATCAGTAAGAACAAAATAGGTTTTTAACCTAAATATCAGGGGGTCGATCCGATAAAAATCGTCGCCCGCAAAAGCTGGCGACACCAATATTTGCGCGGGTTTGGTATCCTATATACGGCGTAACCTAGAACTTCTGCACGTATATTTCTGCCATCGCCCGTAGTTTTTTGGGCCATAGGCAGGTATACCAAACCCGCGCAGTTTGGTATCCAATATACAGCGTAAGGACTTATGTGGCAAAAATGGAGAAATCTTACTCCATTTTCACCTCGCCACAAAAAGCAGCCGTAAGAAGCCTTACGCTGACTATTGGAGCCCCGTAACTCTCTAAACTAGCTGCTAAATAAACCTAACACCTAACACATGCGCAATGTCTATCTAACTGTCAACCGCGATCTGCTAAATAAAACCTAACACCTAACGCATGCGCAATGTCTATCTACCTGTCAACCGCGATCTGCTAAATAAAACCTAACACCTAACGCATGCGCAATGTCTATCTACCTGTCAACCGTGATTCTCCGCTGCAATCCCTAATAAAGTATTTAACCCCTAAACCGCCGCCATCTACATAAACTAACCCCCTACTGTGAGCCCCTAAAACCGCCACCATCTACCTGATCTATCCCCTAATCTGACCCCTTACACCGCCGCCATCTATATTAATTTATTAACCCCTAATCTAATATCCATAAAGTAATAAACTCTATTACCAAGCCCTTAAAAAGGGCCTTTTTGCGGGGCTTTGCCCCAAAGTTAACAGCTCTTTTGCCCTATAACCTGCCCTCCCTACAACCGCCGCACCTATATTAATGGTATTAACCCCTAATATAAGCCCCTTACCCAAGGACCGCCGCCATCTATATTAAAATTATTAACCCCTCATTTAATCTACCTACCCTGCGCCAGCTATATCTATATTAACCCTAAGTATATTATAGTTAATATAGTTATTAACATTATATATATTAACTATATTAACCCTAATTATATTAGGGTTAATATAGTTAATATAGTTACTATAGTCTTATATTAACTATATTAACTATTATCTAACCCTAACACCCCTAACTAAATTCTTATTAAATAATCTAATTTATATTATAAACTAAAATATTCCTATTTAAATCTAAATACTTACCTATAAATAAACCCTAAGATAGCTACAATATAATTAATAATTACATTGTAGCTATGTTAGGGTTTATATTTATTTTACAGGTAAATTGCTAATTATTTTACTAGGTATAATAGCTATTAAATAGTTATTACCTATTTAATAGCTACCTAGTTAAAATAATTACCCAATTACCTGTAAAATAAATCCTAACCTAAGTTACAAATACACCTACACTATCAATAAATTAAATAAACTACAAATATCTATCTAAAAATACAATTAAACTAAACTAAACTAAATTACAAAAAAAACAAACACTAAATTACAAAAAATAAAAAAAAGATTACAAGATTTTTAAGCTAATTACACCTATTCTAAGCCCCCTAATAAAATAATAAAGCCCCCCCAAATAAAAAAAATCCCTACCCTAGTCTAAATTAAAAAAAAGTTCAAAGCTCTTTTACCTTACCAGCCCCTTAAAAGGGCCTTTTGTGGGGGCATGCCCCAAAGAAAACTGCTCTTTTGCCTGAAAAAAAAAACACAATACCACCCCCCAACATTACAACCCACCACCCAAATACCCCTAATCTAACCCAAACCCACCTTAAATAAACCTAACACTACCCCCTGAAGATCTCCCTACCTTGTCTTCACCACATCGATCCAGGCGATGTCTTTATCAAAGCAGCAGCAAAGTCTTCTTCCATCCGGCAGCATCTTCCATCAAGCGGCATCTTCAATCTTCAATCGTCGCTCCTCCGACGCGGAGCATCCATCCTGGCCGACGACTGAACGACGAATGAGGTACCTTTAAATGACGTCATCCAAGATGGCGTCCGTACGAATTCCGGTTGGCTGATAGGATTCTATCAGCCAATCGGAATTAAGGTAGAAAAATCTGATTGGCTGATTGAATCAGCCAATCAGATTCAAGTTCAATTCCGATTGGCTGAACCTTTAAGGGCTGGTAAGGTAAAAGAGCTTTGAACTTTTTTAATTTAGAATAGGGTAGGGAAATTTTTTTATTTTGGGGGGGCTTTATTATTTTATTAGGTGTAATTAGCTTAAAATCTTGTAATCTTTTTTTTATTTTTTGTAATTTAGTGTTTGTTTTTTTGTAATTTAGTTTAGTTTATTTAATTGTATTTTTAGATAGATATTTGTAGTTTATTTAATTTATTGATAGTGTAGGTGTATTTGTAACTTAGGTTAGGATTTATTTTACAGGTAATTGGGTAATTATTTTAACTAGGTAGCTATTAAATAGTTAATAACTATTTAATAGCTATTATACCTAGTTAAAATAATTAACAATTTACCTGTAAAATAAATATAAACCCTAACATAGCTACAATGTAATTATTAATTATATTGTAGCTATCTTATGGTTTATTTTATAGGTAAGTATTAAGTTTTAAATAGGAATATTTTAATTAATAATATTAATATTAGATTTATTTTAATAAGAGTTTAGTTAGGATGTTAGAGTTAGATAGGGTTATTATACTTAATGTATATATATATAATATAATAACGATAATAACTATATTAACCCTAATATAATTAGGGTTAAAATAGTTAATATATATAATTTAATAACTATATTAACTATATTAACCCTAATATAATTAGGGTTAATATAGTTAATATAGCTGGCGGCGGTGTAGGGGGATTAGAGTAGGGGTTAATACATTTATTATCGGTGGCCGCGGTGTAGGGGGATGTTGATTGTGGGCAAAAGAGCAGTTTACTTTGTGACAAAGCCCCGCCAAAAGCCCTTTTAAGGGCTGGCAAAAGAGCTGAATTCTTTGGGCATGCCCCGCAAAAAGTCCTTTTAAGGGCTGGCAAAAGAGCTGTTACTTTGGGGCAATGCCATGCAAAAAGCCCTTTTCTGGGCTATTTGTAGGGTTAGACTTAGGTTTAGTGGTAGGGATAGTTAGTATTTTAGGGGTTAAATAATTTAATATAGATGGCGGCGGGGGGTAGGGGGATTAGATTAGGGGTTAATAATTTTAAAATAGATAGCGGCGGGGTAGGGGCTCACTTTAGGGGGTAGGTAAGGTAGATGGCGGCGGTGTTAGGGGCTCACTTTAGGGGGTTATAGATTTAATATAGCTGGCGGCGGTTTAGGGGTTAATAACTTTATTAGGTAGCGGCGGGCTCCGGGAGCGGCGGTTTAGGGGTTAATACATTTTTTATTGTTAGGATAGTGAGGGGGGATAGCGGATAGAGGGTTAGACGTGTCGGGCTATGTTAGGGAGGCGTGTTAGACAGTGCGGGTGATTTAGACTTTAGTCAGTTTTTGTAGGCGCCGGCAGTTTATAATGTGCCGTAAGTCACTGGCGACGCCAGAAATTTGTACTTGCGCAGATTTCTGGACATCGCTGGTTTATCCGACTTACGGCACTTTAGCATCTGACAACGCCGTATATGGGATAGCTCGAGTTGCGAGCTGAAACTGCGGGCGACGCGGGTTCTCTCGAAACTACGCCGTTTATCAGATCACGCCCCAGGTCCATACTGATGACCCTTGCTACTTTAGCACTTGTTCCTATATCATATAATTACCAGTCTTTGAGCCCTGAATTCCAAATTACATGGTCTTACAGAAAAAAAAGTTATATGCCACTGAGGTGGTCCCACAATGCTATTGCAAATAGTTTAACCTACTGCAAAATCCCTCAACACCCAAATTTGACCATCCCACTGCAAAAACACGTTACTTCTAAACAGCATTAACACCACTGATAAACCTAGTATATAAGTATATTATATAGTATATATAGTATATAGTATATAAGTATATTAGCGCTGCAGAATCTGTTGGCGCTCTACAAACAGATAATAATAATAATAATAATAATAATAATAATAATAATATAAGACTGCTGTATCACAAATCCTCACTACATGAGACCCCATTAGTAAACCACCCCAACAAAATCCCATTCTGCAGAATTCATCCCATCGCAAACCCCTGATATCGCTACAACCCTAAATATATAAAATAAAAAAGCAGATATCGAACTGCAACAATATTTTTTATTGAATTATTCTACATTAATCAGATTGCATTCGCTTTTCCCGCCAATTGTATTTGAACAATCGCATCCAATTCCTATTTGTTGTTTAAACCAGACTATTCTAAATAACATTTACGTTATATACAAAAATACTACATCTGCCAATATAGATATTTTGAGTAGAAGTTTTATATTGAATTATTTGGACAGGGTTTCTATTGGTATATCACCAGTAATCACAAATGTTAGGAGCATGTATTATTGCACACATATGTGTAAGGATATAATACCTTTCCCCATACTTTTAGCTGCATACATTGATTGCAATCATAACTACATTTAAAATGAATAAATCAAGTCTATTGGTTAATAGATTACAATGACATAACAGATACTTAACCTACTGGGTTTACATATCTTTTAAGCCTGGAACGTTCAGTCCAGTATTGTTACAGCTTGTGTATACTGTTTTATCTGTATGTGAAATTATGACATGAATCACAACTGCCGATATCGATTCAATTAATTTTAGTTCTCAGCAATACAAAATAATTTTATAATGCTAAGTATGAATAGATTGTTGCTCATACATGAAATAATCAGATGAGTGTGGAAACTTTACTATGTTACAATATCAAGGAACTAACTAAATATTGTGACATATAATTTGAACTTTTACTTTCCCACTACAGTATTGAGAATCCTTCTAATTTATGAACAAAGTTCACATAAGGTGCTAATTTATGTCTGGGGATCTTGATATAAAAAAAATCTATAATGATATATGCGCATTTAAGTGACAAGTCTACGGTAAACGCTCTTAACGGTAAGGTAGCGGAGAATGCACTGAAGTCGAGCCGACTAGAAGTGACGTCACAGTTGGCTTAGGTTGATGGAAATTGCAGATCAGACCGATACTGAGAGATTAACCAACTCTGTCAACCGTAGTCCTTCAAACACTGGTACAGCACTTTGCGGAGTAGGTAGGTTTAAAGTTGTGCAATATAAGCACAAGTTATCAAAGACACGATAACTTATATTATCACAAGGAATTAGCTTAGTAAACGAAGTGTCCACCTAGAGTAAAGGAAAACAATACCAAGCAAGTAACTGTGTCAATGAGAGACTTAAATAGCCATAATTGAAAAAAGTGTTTAGCAATTTAAAAGGACAAGCACAAATTAAATAGCATAACTACTAAGATGAATGATTGTAATTCATATACAGAATTGATGTTACAAGTATATCCAGTTTAAATTCATTGAGGCCGATTTATCAAGCTCCGGAAACAGAAGTTATGAAGCAGCAGTCTAAAGACCGCTGCTCCATAACTTGTCTGCCTGCTCTGAGGCCGCGGACAGAAATCAACCCAATCAAATATGATCGGGTTAATTGACACCCCCTGCTAGCGGCCGATTGTCAGTGAATTTGCAGGGGGCAGCATTGCACCAGCAGTTCACAAGAACTGCTGGTGGAATGATAAATGCCAACAGTGTATGTTATCAGAATTTATCGATGTGCAGCGGACATGATACGCTACACCATATCATGTCCGCTCGCACTATGATAAATCTACCCCATTGTTTCTAATATTCAGTTCAATAATATCCTTCTTTTTGAAATGTCAAAGCATCAACACTGATTCAATTTTCCTGAACTGTCATACATTTAATTTGTTCAAATTTACCATTAGTGTCCTCAAATGGTAAATGCTTCAACATTTCAAGAATAATAAAACAATAAGATGTATGAATAAAGAATTGCATAACAATCTGTTTCCATTTTCAGTGTGTATTACTACAAATTAATCTATATATTTATATTTATATATTTTAACACACATTTATAATTTTCTCCAAACATTGTGTTCTATACTCAGTCTTGGTTAACTTATTGTGTCACAAACAATACAGTACTTTACAATGGTGGGGCATGGTATAGGATTGCCACTTTCCAATAATAAATCAA